>NC_091536.1:29848787-30151818 GCF_042242935.1 Bactrocera oleae
TTATTGCTTGAATAATGATCCGTTCCAAATTTTGTGAAGATATCTCGTCAAATTAAAAAGTTTTCAATGTAAGCACTTGATTGCGATCGTTCAATTTGTATGTTAGCCATATTCTATAGTGATCCGATCTAAACAATTTCTTCGGAGATTCCAGTATTGACGTATGCAATGATCAGTTCCAACTTTTGTGAAGATATCTCGTCATATGAAAAAGTTTTCTATGTAAGCACTTGATTGCGATCGTTCAATTTGTATGGTAGCTATATGCTATAGTAATCCGATCTAAACAATTTCTTCGGAGATTTCAGTATTGACGTAGGTAATGATCCGTTCCAAATTTGGTGAAGATATCTCGTCACATGAAAAAGTTTTCAATGTAAGCACTTGATTCCGATCGTTCAGTTTGTATGGTAGCTATATGCTATAGTGATCCGATCTAAGCAATTTCTTCGGAGATTTCAGTATTGACGTAGGTAATGATCAGTTCCAAATTTTGTGAAGATATCTCGTCAAATAAAAAGGTTTTCAATGTAAGCACTTGATTGCGATCGTTCAATTTGTATGGTAGCTATATGCTATAGTGATCCGATCTGAACAATATCTTCGGAGAATCGATTATTGCTTGGATAATGATTCGTTCCAAATAGCCTGAAGATAACTCGTCAAATGGAAAAGTGTTCAATGTAAGCACTTGATTCCGATCGTTCAGTTTGTATGGTAGCTATATGCTATAGTGATCCGATCCAAGCAATTTCTTCGGAGATTTCAGTATTGACGTAGGTAATGATCAGTTCCAAATTTTGTGAAGATATCTCGTCACATGAAAAAGTTTTCAATGTAAGCACTTGCTTCCGATCGTTCAGTTTGTATGGTAGCTGTATGCTATAGGGATCTGATCCAAACAATATCTTCCGAGATACGATTATTGCTTGGATAATGATTAGTTCCAAATATCCTGAAGATATCTCGTCAAATGAAAAAGTTTTCAATGTAAGCACTTGATTCCGATCGTTCTGTTTGTATGGTAGCTATATGCTATAGTGATCCGATCCAATCAATTTCTTCGGAGATTTCAGTATTGACGCAGGTAATGATCCGCTCCAAATTTTGTGAAGATATCTCGTCATATGAAAACTTTTCTATGTAAGTACTTGATTCCGACGTTCAGTTTGTATGGCAGCTATATGCTATTGTGATCCGATCTGAACAATTTCTTCGGAGATTCCAGTATTGAGGTAGGTAATGATCAGTTCCAAATTTTGTGAAGATATCTCGTCAAATGAAAAGGTTTTCAATGTAAGCACTTGACTGCGATCGATCATTTTGTATGGTAGCTATATGCTATAGTGATCCGATCTAAACAATTTCTTCGGAGATTCCAGTATTGACTTAGATAATGATCCGTTCCAAATTTGTTGAAGATATCTCGTCACATAAAAAAGTTTACAATGTAAGCACTTGATTCCGATCGTTCAGTTTGTATGGTAGCTGTATGCTATAGTGATCCGATCCAAACAATATCTTCGGAGATTCGATTATTGCTTGGATAATGATTCGTTCCAAATATCCTGAAGATATCTCGTCAAATGAAAAAGTTTTCAATGTAAGCACTTGATTCCGATCGTTCAGTTTTTATGGTAGCTATATGCTATAGTGATCCCATCTTAACAATTTCTTCGGAGATTCCAGTATTGACTTAGATAATGATCCGTTCCAAATTTGGTGAAGATATCTCGTCACATGAAAAAGTTTTCAATGTAAGCACTTGATTCCGATCGTTCAGTTTGTATGGTAGCTGTATGCTATAGTGATCCGATCCAAACGATATCTTCGGAGATTCGATTATTGCTTGGATAATGATTCGTTCCAAATATCCTGAAGATATCGCGTCAAATGAAAAAGTTTTCAAAGTAAGCACTTGATTCCGATCGTTCAGTTTGTATGGCAGCTATATGCTATAGTGATAATGATCTGTTCCAAATTTCGTGAAGATATCTCGTTAAATGAAAAAGTTTTCTATGCAAGCACTTGATTCCGACGTTCAGTTTGTATGGCAGCTATATGCTATAATGATCCGATCTGAACAATTTCTTCGGAGATTCCAGTATTGCTTGAGATAATGATCCGCTCCAAATTTTGTGAAGATATCTCGTCACATGAAAACTTTTCTATGTAAGCACTGGATTCCGATCGTTCAGTTTGTATGGTAGCTGTATGCTATAGTGATCCGATCCAAACAATATCTTCGGAGATTCGATTATTGCTTGGATAATGATTCGTTCCAAATATCCTGAAGATATCTCGTCAAATGAAAAAGTTTTCAATGTAAGCACTTGATTCCGATCGTTCAGTTTGTATGGTAGCTATATGCTATAGTGATCCGATCCAAGCAATTTCTTCGGAGCTTCGATTATTGCCTGGATAATGATTCGTTCCAAATATCGTGAAGATATCTCGTCAAATGATAAAGTTTTCAATGTAAGCACTTGATTCCGACGTTCTGCTTGTATGGCAGCTATATGCTATAGTGATCCGATATGAACAATTTCTTCGGATATTCCAGTATTGACGTAGGTAATGATCAGTTCCAAATTTTGTGAAGATATCTCGTTAAATTAAAAAGTTTTCAATGTAAGCACTTGATTGCGATCGTTCAATTTGTATGGTTGCTATATGCTATAGTGATCCGATCCAAATAATTTCTTCGGAGATTCGATTATTGACTTAGATAATGATCAGTTCCAAATTTTGTGAAGATATCTCGTCCTATGAAAACTTTTCTATGGAAGTACTTGATTCCGACGTTCAGTTTGTATGGCAGCTATATGCAATAGTGATCCGATCTGAACAATATCTTCGGAGAATCGATTATTGCTTGGATAATGATTCGTTCCAAATATCCTGAAGATAACTCGTCAAATGGAAAAGTTTTCAATGTAAGCACTTGATCCCGATCGTTCAGTTTGTATGGTAGCTATATGCTATAGTGATCCGATCCAAATAATTTCTTCGGAGATTCGATTATTGACTTAGATAATGATCAGTTCCAAATTTTGTGAAGATATCTCGTCCTATGAAAACTTTTCTATGGAAGTACTTGATTCCGACGTTCAGTTTGTATGGCAGCTATATGCAATAGTGATCCGATCTGAACAATATCTTCGGAGAATCGATTATTGCTTGGATAATAATTCGTTCCAAATATCCTGAAGATAACTCGTCAAATGGAAAAGTTTTCAATGTAAGCACTTGATTCCGATCGTTCAGTTTGTATGGTAGCTATATGCTATAGTGATCCGATCCAAGCAATTTCTTCGGAGCTTCGATTATTGCCTGGATAATGATTCGTTCCAAATATCGTGAAGATATCTCGTCAAATGATAAAGTTTTCAATGTAAGCACTTGATTCCGACGTTCTGCTTGTATGGCAGCTATATGCTATAGTGATCCGATCCAAGCAATTTCTTCGGAGATTTCAGTATTGACGTAGGTAATGATCAGTTCCAAATTTTGTGAAGATATCTCGTCAAATAAAAAGGTTTTCAATGTAAGCACTTGATTGCGATCGTTCAATTTGTATGGTAGCTATATGCTATAGTGATCCGATCTAAACCATTTCTTCGGAGATTCAAGTATTGACTTAGATAATGATCAGTTCCAAATTTTGTGAAGATATCTCGTCCTATGAAAACTTTTCTATGGAAGTACTTGATTCCGACGTTCAGTTTGTATGGCAGCTATATGCAATAGTGATCCGATCTGAACAATATCTTCGGAGAATCGATTATTGCTTGGATAATGATTCGTTCCAAATATCCTGAAGATAACTCGTCAAATGGAAAAGTTTTCAATGTAAGCACTTGATCCCGATCGTTCAGTTTGTATGGTAGCTATATGCTATAGTGATCCGATCCAAGCAATTTCTTCGGAGATTTCAGTATTGACGTAGGTAATGATCAGTTCCAAATTTTGTGAAGATATCTCGTCAAATAAAAAGGTTTTCAATGTAAGCACTTGATTGCGATCGTTCAATTTGTATGGTAGCTATATGCTATAGTGAACCGATCTAAACAATTTCTTCGGAGATTCCAGTATTGACTTAGATAATGATCCGTTCCAAATTTGGTGAAGATATCTCGTCACATGAAAAAGTTTTCAATGTAAGCACTTGATTCCGATCGTTCAGTTTGTATGGTAGCTGTATACTATAGGGATCTGATCCAAACAATATCTTCCTAGATTCGATTATTGCTTGGATAATGATTAGTTCCAAATATCCTGAAGATATCTCGTCAAATGAAAAAGTTTTCAATGTAAGCACTTGATTCCGATCGTTCAGTTTGTATGGTAGCTATATGCTATAGTGATCCGATCCAAGCAATTTCTTCGGAGATTTCAGTATTGACGTAGGTAATGATCCGCTCCAAATTTTGTGAAGATATCTCGTCATATGAAAACTTTTCTATGTAAGTACTTGATTCCGACGTTCAGTTTGTATGGCAGCTATATGCTATAGTGATCCGATCTGAACAATTTCTTCGGAGATTGCAGTATTGACGTAGGTAATGATCAGTTCCAAATTTTGTGAAGATATCTCGTCAAATGAAAAGGTTTTCAATGTAAGCACTTGATTGCGATCGTTCAATTTGTATGGTAGCTATATGCTATAGTGATCCGATCCAAGCAATTTCTTCGGAGATTTCAGTATTGACGTAGGTAATGATCAGTTCCAAATTTTGTGAAGATATCTCGTCAAATGAAAAAGTTTTCTATGTAAGTACTTGATTCCGACGTTCAGTTTGTATGGTAGCTATATGCTATAGTGATCCGATCCAAGCAATTTCTTCGGAGATTTCAGTATTGACGTAGGTAATGATCCGCTCCAAATTTTGTGAAGATATCTCGTCATATGAAAACTTTTCTATGTAAGTACTTGATTCCGACGTTCAGTTTGTATGGCAGCTATATGCTATAGTGATCCGATCTGAACAATTTCTTCGGAGATTTCAGTATTGACGTAGGTAATGATCAGTTCCAAATTTTGTGAAGATATCTCGTCAAATGAAAAAGTTTTCTATGTAAGTACTTGATTCCGACGTTCAGTTTGTATGGCAGCCATATGCTATAGTGATCCGATCTGAACAATATCTTCGGAGATTCTATTATTGCTTGGATAATGATTCGTTCCAAATATCCTGAAGATATCTCGTCAAATGAAAAAATTTTCAATGTAAGCACTTGATTGCGATCGTTCAATTTGTATGGTAGCTATATGCTATTGTGATCCGATCTAAACAATTTCTTCGGAGATTCCAGTATTGACTTAGATAATGATCCGTTCCAAATTTGGTGAAGATATCTCGTCACATGAAAAAGTTTTCAATGTAAGCACTTGATTCCGATCGTTCAGTTTGTATGGTAGCTGTATGCTATAGTGATCCGATCTAAACAATTTCTTCGGAGATTCCAGTATTGACTTAGATAATGATCCGTTCCAAATTTGGTGAAGATATCTCCTCACATGAAAAAGTTTTCAATGTAAGCACTTGATTCCGATCGTTCAGTTTGTATGGTAGCTGTATGCTATAGTGATTCGATCCAAACGATATCTTCGGAGATTCGATTATTGCTTGGATAATGATTCGTTCCAAATATCCTGAAGATATCTCGTCAAATGAAAAAGTTTTCAATGTAAGCACTTGATTGCGATCGTTAAATTTGTATGGTAGCTATATGCTATTGTGATCCGATCTAAACAAATTCTTCGGAGAATTCAGTATTGACGTAGGTAATGATCAGTTCCAAATTTTGTGAAGATATCTGGTCAAATGAAAAGGTTTTCAATGTAAGCACTTGATTGCGATCGTTCAATTTGTATGGTAGCTATATGCTATAGTGATCCGATCTAAACAATTTCTTCGGAGATTCCAGTATTGACTTAGATAATGATCCGTTCCAAATTTGGTGAAGATATCTCGTCACATGAAAAAGTTTTCAATGTAAGCACTTGATTCCGATCGTTCAGTTTGTATGGTAGCTGTATGCTATAGTGATTCGATCCAAACGATATCTTCGGAGATTCGATTATTGCTTGGATAATGATTCGTTTCAAATATCCTGAAGATATCGCGTCAAATGAAAAAGTTTTCAAAGTAAGCACTTGATTCCGATCGTTCAGTTTGTATGGCAGCTATATGCTACAGTGATAATGATCTGTTCCAAATTTCGTGAAGATATCTCGTTAAATGAAAAAGTTTTCTATGCAAGCACTTTATTCCGACGTTCAGTTTGTATGGCAGCTATATGCTATAATGATCCGATCTGAACAATTTCTTCGGAGATTCCAGTATTGCTTGAGATAATGATCCGCTCCATATTTTGTGAAGATATCTCGTCACATGAAAACTTTTCTATGTATGCACTTGATTCCGATCGTTCAGTTTGTATGGTAGCTGTATGCTATAGTGATCCGATCCAAACAATATCTTCGGAGATTCGCTTATTGCTTGGATAATGATTCGTTCCAAATATCCTGAAGATATCTCGTAAAATGAAAAAGTTTTCAATGTAAGCACTTGATTCCGATCGTTCAGTTTGTATGGTAGCTATATGCTATAGTGATCCGATCCAAGCAATTTCTTCGGAGCTTCGATTATTGCTTGGATAATGATTCGTTCCAAATATCGTGAAGATATCTCGTCAAACGGAAAAGTTTTCTATGTAAGCACTTGATTCCGATCGTTCAGTGTGTATGGCAGTTATATGCTATAGTGATAATGATTCGTTCCAAATTACGTGAAGATATCTCGTCATATGAAAAACTTTTCTATGTAAGTACTTGATTCCGACGTTCAGTTTGTATGGCAGCTATATGCTATAGTGATCCGATCTGAACAATATCTTCGGAGAATCGATTATTGCTTGGATAATGATTAGTTCCAAATATCCTGAAGATATCTCGTCAAATGGAAAAGTTTTCAATGTAAGCACTTGATTCCGATCGTTCAGTTTGTATGGTAGCTATATGCTATAGTGATCCGATCCAAGCAATTTCTTCGGAGATTTCAGTATTGACGTAGGTAATGATCCGTTCCAAATTTGGTGAAGATATCTCGTCACATGAAAAAGTTTTCAATGTAAGCACTTGATTCCGATCGTTCAGTTTGTATGGTAGCTGTATGCTATAGGGATCTGATCCAAACAATATCTTCCTAGATTCGATTATTGCTTGGATAATGATTAGTTCCAAATATCCTGAAGATATCTCGTCAAATGAAAAAGTTTTCAATGTAAGCACGTGATTCCGATCGTTCAGTTTGTATGGTAGCTATATGCTATAGTGATCCGATCCAAGCAATTTCTTCGGAGATTTCAGTATTGACGTAGGTAATGATCCGCTCCAAATTTTGTGAAGATATCTCGTCATATGAAAACTTTTCTATGTAAGTACTTGATTCCGACGTTCAGTTTGTATGGCAGCTATATGCTATAGTGATCCGATCCAAGCAATTTCTTCGGAGATTTCAGTATTGACGTAGGTAATGATCCGCTCCAAATTTTGTGAAGATATCTCGTCATATGAAAACTTTTCTATGTAAGTACTTGATTCCGACGTTCAGTTTGTATGGCAGCTATATGCTATAGTGATCCGATCTGAACAATTTCTTCGGAGATTCCAGTATTGACTTAGGTAATGATCAGTTCCAAATTTTGTGAAGATATCTCGGCAAATGAAAAGGTTTTCAATGTAAGCACTTGATTGCGATCGTTCAATTTGTATGGTAGCTATATGCTATAGTGATCCGATCCAAGCAATTTCTTCGGAGATTTCAGTATTGACGTAGGTAATGATCAGTTCCAAATTTTGTGAAGATATCTCGTCATATGAAAAAGTTTTCTATGTAAGCACTTGATTCCGATCGTTCAGTGTGTATGGCAGTTATATGCTATAGTGATAATGATTCGTTCCAAATTACGTGAAGATATCTCGTCATATGAAAAACTTTTCTATGTAAGTACTTGATTCCGACGTTCAGTTTGTATGGCAGCTATTTGCTATAGTGATCCGATCTGAACAATATCTTCGGAGAATCGATTATTGCTTGGATAATGATTCGTTCCAAATATCCTGAAGATATCTCGTCAAATGGAAAAGTTTTCAATGTAAGCACTTGATTCCGATCGTTCAGTTTGTATGGCAGCTATTTGCTATAGTGATCCGATCTGAACAATATCTTCGGAGAATCGATTATTGCTTGGATAATGATTCGTTCCAGATTTGGTGAAGATATCTCGTCACATGAAAAAGTTTTCAATGTAAGCACTTGATTCCGATCGTTCAGTTTGTATGGTAGCTATATGCTATTGTGATCCGATCTAAACAATTTCTTCGGCGATTCCAGTATTGACTTAGATAATGATCCGTTCCAAATTTGGTGAAGATATCTCGTCAAATGAAAAAGTTTTCAATGTAAGCACTTGATTCCGATCGTTCAGTTTGTATGGTAGCTATATGCTATTGTGATCCGATCTAAACAATTTCTTCGGAGATTCCAGTATTGACTTAGATAATGATCCGTTCCAAATTTTGTGAAGATATCTCGTCATATGAAAAAGTTTTCTATGTAAGCACTTGATTCCGATCGTTCAGTGTGTATGGCAGTTATATGCTATAGTGATAATGATTCGTTCCAAATTACGTGAAGATATCTCGTCATATGAAAAACTTTTCTATGTAAGTACTTGATTCCGACGTTCAGTTTGTATGGCAGCTATTTGCTATAGTGATCCGATCTGAACAATATCTTCGGAGAATCGATTATTGCTTGGATAATGATTCGTTCCAAATATCCTGAAGATATCTCGTCAAATGGAAAAGTTTTCAATGTAAGCACTTGATTCCGATCGTTCAGTTTGTATGGCAGCTATTTGCTATAGTGATCCGATCTGAACAATATCTTCGGAGAATCGATTATTGCTTGGATAATGATTCGTTCCAAATATCCTGAAGATATCTCGTCAAATGAAAAAGTTTTCAATGTAAGCACTTGATTGCGATCGTTCAATTTGTATGGTAGCTATATGCTATTGTGATCCGATCTAAACAATTTCTTCGGCGATTCCAGTATTGACTTAGATAATGATCCGTTCCAAATTTGGTGAAGATATCTCGTCACATGAAAAAGTTTTCAATGTAAGCACTTGATTCCGATCGTTCAGTTTGTATGGTAGCTATATGCTATAGTGATCCGATCTGAACAATATCTTCGGAGATTCGATTATTGCTTGGATAATGATTCGTTCCAAATATCCTGAAGATATCTCGTCAAATGAAAAAGTTTTCAATGTAAGCACTTGATTGCGATCGTTCAATTTGTATGGTAGCTATATGCTATTGTGATTCGATCTAAACAATTTCTTCGGAGATTCCAGTATTGACTTAGATAATGATCCGTTCCAAATTTGGTGAAGATATCTCGTCACATGAAAAAGTTTTCAATGTAAGCACTTGATTCCGATCGTTCAGTTTGTATGGTAGCTATATGCTATAGTGATCCGATCTGAACAATATCTTCGGAGATTCGATTATTGCTTGGATAATGATTCGTTCCAAATATCCTGAAGATATCTCGTCAAATGAAAAAGTTTTCAATGTAAGCACTTGATTGCGATCGTTCAATTTGTATGGTAGCTATATGCTATTGTGATCCGATCTAAACAATTTCTTCGGAGATTCCAGTATTGACTTAGATAATGATCCGTTCCAAATTTGGTGAAGATATCTCCTAACATGAAAAAGTTTTCAATGTAAGCACTTGATTCCGATCGTTCAGTTTGTATGGCAGCTATATGCTATAGTGATCCGATCTGAACAATATCTTCGGAGATTCGATTATTGCTTGGATAATGATTCGTTCCAAATATCCTGAAGATATCTCGTCAAATGAAAAGGTTTTCAATGTAAGCACTTGATTGCGATCGTTCAATTTGTATGGTAGCTATATGCTATTGTGATTCGATCTAAACAATTTCTTCGGAGATTCCAGTATTGACTTAGATAATGATCCGTTCCAAATTTGGTGAAGATATCTCGTCACATGAAAAAGTTTTCAATGTAAGCACTTGATTCCGATCGTTCAGTTTGTATGGTAGCTATATGCTATAGGGATCCGATCCAAGCAATTTCTTCGGAGATTTCAGTATTGACGTAGGTAATGATCAGTTCCAAATTTTGTGAAGATATCTCGTCAAATGAAAAAGTTTTCTATGTAAGTACTTGATTCCGACGTTCAGTTTGTATGGCAGCTATATGCTATAGTGATCCGATCTGAACAATATCTTCGGAGATTCTATTATTGCTTGGATAATGATTCGTTCCAAATATCCTGAAGATATCTCGTCAAATGAAAAAATTTTCAATGTAAGCACTTGATTGCGATCGTTCAATTTGTATGGTAGCTATATGCTATTGTGATCCGATCTAAACAATTTCTTCGGAGATTCCAGTATTGACTTAGATAATGATCCGTTCCAAATTTGGTGAAGATATCTCGTCACATGAAAAAGTTTTCAATGTAAGCACTTGATTCCGATCGTTCAGTTTGTATGGTAGCTGTATGCTATAGTGATCCGATCTAAACAATTTCTTCGGAGATTCCAGTATTGACTTAGATAATGATCCGTTCCAAATTTGGTGAAGATATCTCCTCACATGAAAAAGTTTTCAATGTAAGCACTTGATTCCGATCGTTCAGTTTGTATGGTAGCTGTATGCTATAGTGATTCGATCCAAACGATATCTTCGGAGATTCGATTATTGCTTTGATAATGATTCGTTCCAAATATCCTGAAGATATCTCGTCAAATGAAAAAGTTTTCAATGTAAGCACTTGATTGCGATCGTTGAATTTGTATGGTAGCTATATGCTATTGTGATCCGATCTAAACAAATTCTTCGGAGAATTCAGTATTGACGTAGGTAATGATCAGTTCCAAATTTTGTGAAGATATCTGGTCAAATGAAAAGGTTTTCAATGTAAGCACTTGATTGCGATCGTTCAATTTGTATGGTAGCTATATGCTATAGTGATCCGATCTAAACAATTTCTTCGGAGATTCCAGTATTGACTTAGATAATGATCCGTTCCAAATTTGGTGAAGATATCTCGTCACATGAAAAAGTTTTCAATGTAAGCACTTGATTCCGATCGTTCAGTTTGTATGGTAGCTGTATGCTATAGTGATTCGATCCAAACGATATCTTCGGAGATTCGATTATTGCTTGGATAATGATTCGTTCCAAATATCCTGAAGATATCGCGTCAAATGAAAAAGTTTTCAAAGTAAGCACTTGATTCCGATCGTTCAGTTTGTATGGCAGCTATATGCTACAGTGATAATGATCTGTTCCAAATTTCGTGAAGATATCTCGTTAAATGAAAAAGTTTTCTATGCAAGCACTTTATTCCGACGTTCAGTTTGTATGGCAGCTATATGCTATAATGATCCGATCTGAACAATTTCTTCGGAGATTCCAGTATTGCTTGAGATAATGATCCGCTCCAAATTTTGTGAAGATATCTCGTCACATGAAAACTTTTCTATGTATGCACTTGATTCCGATCGTTCAGTTTGTATGGTAGCTGTATGCTATAGTGATCCGATCCAAACAATATCTTCGGAGATTCGCTTATTGCTTGGATAATGATTCGTTCCAAATATCCTGAAGATATCTCGTCAAATGAAAAAGTTTTCAATGTAAGCACTTGATTCCGATCGTTCAGTTTGTATGGTAGCTATATGCTATAGTGATCCGATCCAAGCAATTTCTTCGGAGCTTCGATTATTGCTTGGATAATGATTCGTTCCAAATATCGTGAAGATATCTCGTCAAACGGAAAAGTTTTCTATGTAAGCACTTGATTCCGATCGTTCAGTGTGTATGGCAGTTATATGCTATAGTGATAATGATTCGTTCCAAATTACGTGAAGATATCTCGTCATATGAAAAACTTTTCTATGTAAGTACTTGATTCCGACGTTCAGTTTGTATGGCAGCTATATGCTATAGTGATCCGATCTGAACAATATCTTCGGAGAATCGATTATTGCTTGGATAATGATTAGTTCCAAATATCCTGAAGATATCTCGTCAAATGGAAAAGTTTTCAATGTAAGCACTTGATTCCGATCGTTCAGTTTGTATGGTAGCTATATGCTATAGTGATCCGATCCAAGCAATTTCTTCGGAGATTTCAGTATTGACGTAGGTAATGATCCGCTCCAAATTTTGTGAATATATCTCGTCATATGAAAAAGTTTTCTATATAAGCACTTGATTCCGATCGTTCAGTGTGTATGGCAGTTATATGCTATAGTGATAATGATTCGTTCCAAATTACGTGAAGATATCTCGTCATATGAAAAACTTTTCTATGTAAGTACTTGATTCCGACGTTCAGTTTGTATGGCAGCTATATGCTATAGTGATCCGATCTGAACAATATCTTCGGAGAATCGATTATTGCTTGGATAATGATTCGTTCCAAATATCCTGAAGATATCGCGTCAAATGAAAAAGTTTTCAAAGTAAGCACTTGATTCCGATCGTTCAGTTTGTATGGCAGCTATATGCTATAGTGATAATGATCTGTTCCAAATTTCGTGAAGATATCTCGTTAAATGAAAAAGTTTTCTATGCAAGCACTTGATTCCGACGTTCAGTTTGTATGGTAGCTGTATGCTATAGTGATCCGATCCAAACGATATCTTCAGAGGTTCGATTATTGCTTGGATAATGATTCGTTCCAAATATCCTGAAGATATCGCGTCAAATGAAAAAGTTTTCAAAGTAAGCACTTGATTCCGATCGTTCAGTTTGTATGGCAGCTATATGCTATAGTGATAATGATCTGTTCCAAATTTCGTGAAGATATCTCGTTAAATGAAAAAGTTTTCTATGCAAGCACTTGATTCCGACGTTCAGTTTGTATGGCAGCTAAATGCTATAATGATCCGATCTGAACAATTTCTTCGGAGATTCCAGTATTGCTTGAGATAATGATCCGCTCCAAATTTTGTGAAGATATTCAAACAATATCTTCGGAGATTCGCTTATTGCTTGGATAATGATTCGTTCCAAATATCCTGAAGATATCTCGTCAAATGAAAAAGTTTTCAATGTAAGCACTTGATTCCGATCGTTCAGTTTGTATGGTAGCTATATGCTATAGTGATCCGATCCAAGCAATTTCTTCGGAGCTTCGATTATTGCTTGGATAATGATTCTTTCCAAATATCGTGAAGATATCTCGTCAACTGATAAAGTTTTCAATGTAAGCACTTGATTCCGACGTTCTGCTTGTATGGCAGCTATATGCTATAGTGATCCGATCTGAACAATTTCTTCGGAGATTCCAGTATTGCTTGAGATAATGATCCGCTCCAAATTTTGTGAAGATATCTCGTCACATGAAAACTTTTCTATGTAAGCACTTGATTCCGGTCGTTCAGTTTGTATGGTAGCTGTATGCTATAGTGATCCGATCCAAACGATATCTTCGGAGATTCGCTTATTGCTTGGATAATGATTCGTTCCAAATATCCTGAAGATATCTCGTCAAATGAAAAAGTTTTCAATGTAAGCACTTGATTCCGATCGTTCAGTTTGTATGGTAGCTATATGCTATAGTGATCCGATCCAAGCAATTTCTTCGGAGCTTCGATTATTGCTTGGATAATGATTCGTTCCAAATATCGTGAAGATATCTCGTCAAATGATAAAGTTTTCAATGTAAGCACTTGATTCCGACGTTCTGCTTGTATGGCAGCTATATGCTATAGTGATCCGATCTGAACAATTTCTTCGGAGATTCCAGTATTGCTTGAGATAATGATCCGCTCCAAATTTGGTGAAGATATCTCGTCACATGAAAAAGTTTTCAATGTAAGCACTTGTTTCCGATCGTTCAGTTTGTATGGTAGCTGTATGCTATAGTGATCCGATCCAAACAATTTCTTTGGAGAATCGATTATTGCTTGGATAATGATTCGTTCCAAATATCGTGAAGATATCTCGTCAAATGATAAAGTTTTCAATGCAAGCACTTGATTCCGACGTTCAGTTTGTATGGCAGCTATATGCTATAATGATCCGATCTGAACAATTTCTTCGGAGATTCCAGTATTGCTTGAGATAATGATCCGCTCCAAATTTTGTGAAGATATCTCGTCACATGAAAACTTTTCTATGTAAGCACTTGATTCCGATCGTTCAGTTTGTATGGTAGCTGTATGCCATAGTGATCCGATCCAAACAATATCTTCGGAGATTCGATTATTGCTTGGATAATGATTAGTTCCAAATATCCTGAAGATATCTCGTCAAATGAAAGAGTTTTCAATGTAAGCACTTGATTCCGATCGTTCAGTTTGTATGGTAGCTATATGCTATAGTGATCCGATCCAAGCAATTTCTTCGGAGATTTCAGTATTGACGTAGGTAATGATCCGCTCCAAACTTTGTGAAGATATCTCGTCATATGAAAACTTTTCTCTGTAAGTACTTGATTCCGACGTTCAGTTTGTATGGCAGCTATATGCTATAGTGATCCGATCTGAACAATTTCTTCGGAGATTCCAGTATTGACGTAGGTAATGATCAGTTCCAAATTTTGTGAAGATATCTCGTCAAATGAAAAGGTTTTCAATGTAAGCACTTGATTGCGATCGTTCAATTTGTATGGTAGCTATATGATATAGTGATCCGATCCAAGCAATTTCTTCGGAGATTTCAGTATTGACGTAGGTAATGATCAGTTCCAAATTTTGTGAAGATATCTCGTCATATGAAAAAGTTTTCTATGTAAGCACTTGATTCCGATCGTTCAGTGTGTATGGCAGTTATATGCTATAGTGATACGCACTTGATTCCGATCGTTCAGTTTGTATGGCAGCTATATGCTATAGTGATAATGATCTGTTCCAAATTTCGTGAAGATATCTCGTTAAATGAAAAAGTTTTCTATGCAAGCACTTGATTCCGACGTTCAGTTTGTATGGCAGCTATATGCTATAATGATCCGATCTGAACAATTTCTTCGGAGATTCCAGTATTGCTTGAGGTAATGATCCGCTCCAAATTTTGTGAAGATATCTCGTCACATGAAAACTTTTCTATGTAAGCACTTGATTCCGATCGTTCAGTTTGTATGGTAGCTGTATGCTATAGTGATCTGATCCAAACAATATCTTCGGAGATTCGCTTATTGCTTGGATAATGATTCGTTCCAAATATCCTGAAGATATCTCGTCAAATGAAAAAGTTTTCAATGTAAGCACTTGATTCCGAACCGTTCAGTTTGTATGGTAGCTATATGCTATAGTGATCCGATCCAAGCAATTTCTTCGGAGCTTCGATTATTGCTTGGATAATGATTCGTTCCAAATATCGTGAAGATATCTCGTCAACTGATAAAGTTTTCAATGTAAGCACTTGATTCCGACGTTCTGCTTGTATGGCAGCTATATGCTATAGTGATCCGATCTGAACAATTTCTTCGGAGATTCCAGTATTGCTTGAGATAATGATCCGCTCCAAATTTGGTGAAGATATCTCGTCACATGAAAAAGTTTTCAATGTAAGCACTTTATTCCGATCGTTCAGTTTGTATGGTAGCTGTATGCTATAGTGATCCGATCCAAACAATTTCTTTGGAGACTCGATTATTGCTTGGATAATGATTCGTTCCAAATATCGTGGAGATATCTCGTCAAATGATAAAGTTTTCAATGCAAGCACTTGATTCCGACGTTCAGTTTGTATGGCAGCTATATGCTATAATGATCCGATCTGAACAATTTCTTCGGAGATTCCAGTATTGACGTAGGTAATGATCAGTTCCAAATTTTGTGAAGATATCTCGTCAAATGAAAAGGTTTTCAATGTAAGCACTTGATTGCGATCGTTCAATTTGTATGGTAGCTATATGCTATAGTGATCCGATCCAAGCAATTTCTTCGGAGATTTCAGTATTGACGTAGGTAATGATCAGTTCCAAATTTTGTGAAGATATCTCGTCATATGAAAACTTTTCTATGTAAGCACTTGATTCCGATCGTTCAGTTTGTATGGTAGCTGTATGCTATAGTGATCCGATCCAAACAATATCTTCGGAGATTCGATTATTGCTTGGATAATGATTAGTTCCAAATATCCTGAAGATATCTCGTCAACTGATAAAGTTTTCAATGTAAGCACTTGATTCCGAATTTCTGCTTGTATGGCAGCTATATGCTATAGTGATCCGATCTGAACAATTTCTTCGGAGATTCCAGTATTGCTTGAGATAATGATCCGCTCCAAATTTGGTGAAGATATCTCGTCACATGAAAAAGTTTTCAATGTAAGCACTTTATTCCGATCGTTCAGTTTGTATGGTAGCTGTATGCTATAGTGATCCGATCCAAACAATTTCTTTGGAGAATCGATTATTGCTTGGATAATGATTCGTTCCAAATATCGTGAAGATATCTCGTCAAATGATAAAGTTTTCAATGCAAGCACTTGATTCCGACGTTCTGCTTGTATGGCAGCTATATGCTATAGTGATCCGATCTGAACAATTTCTTCGGAGATTCTAGTATTGCTTGAGATAATGATCCGCTCCAAATTTTGTGAAGATATCTCGTCACATGAAAACTTTTCTATGTAAGCACTTGATTCCGATCGTTCAGTTTGTATGGTAGCTGTATGCTATAGTGATCCGATCCAAACAATATCTTCGGAGATTCGATTATTGCTTGGATAATGATTAGTTCCAAATATCCTGAAGATATCTCGTCAACTGATAAAGTTTTCAATGTAAGCACTTGATTCCGACGTTCTGCTTGTATGGCAGCTATATGCTATAGTGATCCGATCTGAACAATTTCTTTGGAGATTCCAGTATTGCTTGAGATAATGATCCGCTCCAAATTTTGTGAAGATATCTCGTCACATGAAAACTTTTCTATGTAAGCACTTGATTCCGATCGTTCAGTTTGTATGGTAGCTGTATGCTATAGTGATCTGATCCAAACAATATCTTCGGAGATTCGCTTATTGCTTGGATAATGATTCGTTCCAAATATCCTGAAGATATCTCGTCAAATGAAAAAGTTTTCAATGTAAGCACTTGATTCCGATCGTTCAGTGTGTATGGTAGCTGTATGCTATAGTGATCCGATCCAAACAATTTCTTCGGAGATTCCAGTATTGGTTGAGATAATGATCCGCTCCAAACTTTGTGAAGATATCTCGTCACATGAAAACTTTTCTATGTAAGCACTTGATTCCGATCGTTCAGTTTGTATGGTAGCTGTATGCTATAGTGATCCGATCCAAACAATATCTTCGGAGATTCGCTTATTGCTTGGATAATGATTCGTTCCAAATATCCTGAAGATATCTCGTCAAATGAAAAAGTTTTCAATGTAAGCACTTGATTCCGATCGTTCAGTTTGTATGGTAGCTATATGCTATAGTGATCCGATCTGAACAATTTCTTCGGAGATTCCAGTATTGACGTAGGTAATGATCAGTTCCAAATTTTGTGAAGATATCTCGTCAAATGAAAAGGTTTTCAATGTAAGCACTTGATTGCGATCGTTCAATTTGTATGGTAGCTATATGCTATAGTGATCCGATCCAAGCAATTTCTTCGGAGATTTCAGTATTGACGTAGGTAATGATCAGTTCCAAATTTTGTGAAGATATCTCGTCATATGAAAAAGTTTTCTATGTAAGCACTTGATTCCGATCGTTCAGTGTGTATGGCAGTTATATGCTATAGTGATAATGATTCGTTCAAAATTACGTGAAGATATCTCGTCATATGAAAAACTTTTCTATGTAAGTACTTGATTCCGACGTTCAGTTTGTATGGCAGCTATTTGCTATAGTGATCCGATCTGAACAATATCTTCGGAGAATCGATTATTGCTTGGATAATGATTCGTTCCAAATATCCTGAAGATATCTCGTCAAATGGAAAAGTTTTCAATGTAACCACTTGATTCCGATCGTTCACTTTATATGGTAGCTATATGCTATAGTGATCCGATCCAAGCAATTTCTTCGGAGATTTCAGTATTGACGTAGGTAATGATCAGTTCCAAATTTTGTGAAGATATCTCGTCAAATGAAAAAGTTTTCTATGTAAGTACTTGATTCCGACGTTCAGTTTGTATGGCAGCTATATGCTATATTGATCCGATCTGAACAATTTCTTCGGAGATTCCAGTATTGACGTAGGTAATGATCAGTTCCAAATTTTGTGAAGATATCTCGTCAAATGAAAAGGTTTTCAATGTAAGCACTTGATTGCGATCGTTCAATTTGTATGGTAGCTATATGCTATAGTGATCCGATCCAAGCAATTTCTTCGGAGATTTCAGTATTGACGTAGGTAATGATCAGTTCCAAATTTTGTGAAGATATCTCGTCATATGAAAAAGTTTTCAATGTAAGCACTTGATTGCGATCGTTCAATTTGTATGGTAGCTATATGCTATTGTGATCCGATCTAAACAAATTCTTCGGAGAATTCAGTATTGACGTAGGTAATGATCAGTTCCAAATTTTGTGAAGATATCTGGTCAAATGAAAAGGTTTTCAATGTAAGCACTTGATTGCGATCGTTCAATTTGTATGGTAGCTATATGCTATAGTGATCCGATCTAAACAATTTCTTCGGAGATTCCAGTATTGACTTAGATAATGATCCGTTCCAAATTTGGTGAAGATATCTCGTCAAATGAAAAAGTTTTCTATGTAAGTACTTGATTCCGACGTTCAGTTTGTATGGCAGTTATATGCGATAGTGATAATGATTCGTTCCAAATTACGTGAAGATATCTCGTCATATGAAAAACTTTTCTATGTAAGTACTTGATTCCGACGTTCAGTTTGTATGGCAGCTATTTGCTATAGTGATCCGATCTGAACAATATCTTCGGAGAATCGATTATTGCTTGGATAATGATTCGTTATAAATATCCTGAAGATATCTCGTCAAATGGAAAAGTTTTCAATGTAAGCACTTGATTCCGATCGTTCAGTTTGTATGGCAGCTGTATGCTATAGTGATCCGATCCAAACAATATCTTCGGAGATTCGCTTATTGCTTGGATAATGATTCGTTCCAAATATCCTGAAGATATCTCGTCAAATGAAAAAGTTTTCAATGTAAGCACTTGATTCCGATCGTTCAGTTTGTATGGTAGCTATATGCTATAGTGATCCGATCTGAACAATTTCTTCGGAGATTCCAGTATTGACGTAGGTAATGATCAGTTCCAAATTTTGTGAAGATATCTCGTCAAATGAAAAGGTTTTCAATGTAAGCACTTGATTGCGATCGTTCAATTTGTATGGTAGCTATATGCTATAGTGATCCGATCCAAGCAATTTCTTCGGAGATTTCAGTATTGACGTAGGTAATGATCAGTTCCAAATTTTGTGAAGATATCTCGTCATATGAAAAAGTTTTCAATGTAAGCACTTGATTGCGATCGTTCAATTTGTATGGTAGCTATATGCTATTGTGATCCGATCTAAACAAATTCTTCGGAGAATTCAGTATTGACGTAGGTAATGATCAGTTCCAAATTTTGTGAAGATATCTGGTCAAATGAAAAGGTTTTCAATGTAAGCACTTGATTGCGATCGTTCAATTTGTATGGTAGCTATATGCTATAGTGATCCGATCTAAACAATTTCTTCGGAGATTCCAGTATTGACGTAGGTAATGATCAGTTCCAAATTTTGTGAAGATATCTCGTCAAATGAAAAGGTTTTCAATGTAAGCACTTGATTGCGATCGTTCAATTTGTATGGTAGCTATATGCTATAGTGATCCGATCCAAGCAATTTCTTCGGAGATTTCAGTATTGACGTAGGTAATGATCAGTTCCAAATTTTGTGAAGATATCTGGTCAAATGAAAAGGTTTTCAATGTAAGCACTTGATTGCGATCGTTCAATTTGTATGGTAGCTATATGCTATAGTGATAATGATTCGTTCCAAATTACGTGAAGATATCTCGTCATATGAAAAACTTTTCTATGTAAGTACTTGATTCCGACGTTCAGTTTGTATGGCAGCTATTTGCTATAGTGATCCGATCTGAACAATATCTTCGGAGAATCGATTATTGCTTGGATAATGATTCGTTCCAGATTTGGTGAAGATATCTCGTCACATGGAAAAGTTTTCAATGTAAGCACTTGATTCCGATCGTTCAGTTTGTATGGCAGCTATATGCTATTGTGATCCGATCTAAACAAATTCTTCGGAGAATTCAGTATTGACGTAGGTAATGATCAGTTCCAAATTTTGTGAAGATATCTCGTCATATGAAAAAGTTTTCAATGTAAGCACTTGATTGCGATCGTTCAATTTGTATGGTAGCTATATGCTATTGTGATCCGATCTAAACAAATTCTTCGGAGAATTCAGTATTGACGTAGGTAATGATCAGTTCCAAATTTTGTGAAGATATCTGGTCAAATGAAAAGGTTTTCAATGTAAGCACTTGATTGCGATCGTTCAATTTGTATGGTAGCTATATGCTATAGTGATCCGATCCAAGCAATTTCTTCGGAGATTTCAGTATTGACGTAGGTAATGATCAGTTCCAAATTTTGTGAAGATATCTCGTCAAATGAAAAAGTTTTCTATGTAAGTACTTGATTCCGACGTTCAGTTTGTATGGCAGCTATATGCTATAGTGATCCGATCTGAACAATTTCTTCGGAGATTCCAGTATTGACGTAGGTAATGATCAGTTCCAAATTTTGTGAAGATATCTCGTCATATGAAAAAGTTTTCAATGTAAGCACTTGATTGCGATCGTTCAATTTGTATGGTAGCTATATGCTATTGTGATCCGATCTAAACAAATTCTTCGGAGAATTCAGTATTGACGTAGGTAATGATCAGTTCCAAATTTTGTGAAGATATCTCGTCATATGAAAAAGTTTTCAATGTAAGCACTTGATTGCGATCGTTCAATTTGTATGGTAGCTATATGCTATTGTGATCCGATCTAAACAAATTCTTCGGAGAATTCAGTATTGACGTAGGTAATGATCAGTTCCAAATTTTGTGAAGATATCTGGTCAAATGAAAAGGTTTTCAATGTAAGCACTTGATTGCGATCGTTCAATTTGTATGGTAGCTATATGCTATAGTGATCCGATCCAAGCAATTTCTTCGGAGATTTCAGTATTGACGTAGGTAATGATCAGTTCCAAATTTTGTGAAGATATCTCGTCAAATGAAAAAGTTTTCTATGTAAGTACTTGATTCCGACGTTCAGTTTGTATGGCAGCTATATGCTATTGTGATCCGATCTAAACAAATTCTTCGGAGAATTCAGTATTGACGTAGGTAATGATCAGTTCCAAATTTTGTGAAGATATCTCGTCATATGAAAAAGTTTTCAATGTAAGCACTTGATTGCGATCGTTCAATTTGTATGGTAGCTATATGCTATTGTGATCCGATCTAAACAAATTCTTCGGAGAATTCAGTATTGACGTAGGTAATGATCAGTTCCAAATTTTGTGAAGATATCTCGGCAAATGAAAAGGTTTTCAATGTAAGCACTTGATTGCGATCGTTCAATTTGTATGGTAGCTATATGCTATAGTGATCCGATCCAAGCAATTTCTTCGGAGATTCCAGTATTGACTTAGATAATGATCCGTTCCAAATTTGGTGAAGATATCTCGTCAAATGAAAAAGTTTTCTATGTAAGTACTTGATTCCGACGTTCAGTTTGTATGGCAGTTATATGCTATAGTGATAATGATTCGTTCCAAATTACGTGAAGATATCTCGTCATATGAAAAACTTTTCTATGTAAGTACTTGATTCCGACGTTCAGTTTGTATGGCAGCTATTTGCTATAGTGATCCGATCTGAACAATATCTTCGGAGAATCGATTATTGCTTGGATAATGATTCGTTCCAAATATCCTGAAGATATCTCGTCAAATGGAAAAGTTTTCAATGTAAGCACTTGATTCCGATCGTTCAGTTTGTATGGCAGCTATTTGCTATAGTGATCCGATCTGAACAATATCTTCGGAGAATCGATTATTGCTTGGATAATGATTCGTTCCAAATATCCTGAAGATATCTCGTCAAATGAAAAAGTTTTCAATGTAAGCACTTGATTGCGATCGTTCAATTTGTATGGTAGCTATATGCTATTGTGATCCGATCTAAACAAATTCTTCGGAGAATTCAGTATTGACGTAGGTAATGATCAGTTCCAAATTTTGTGAAGATATCTCGTCATATGAAAAAGTTTTCAATGTAAACACTTGATTGCGATCGTTCAATTTGTATGGTAGCTATATGCTATTGTGATCCGATCTAAACAAATTCTTCGGAGAATTCAGTATTGACGTAGGTAATGATCAGTTCCAAATTTTGTGAAGATATCTCGTCATATGAAAAAGTTTTCAATGTAAGCACTTGATTGCGATCGTTCAATTTGTATGGTAGCTATATGCTATTGTGATCCGATCTAATCAAATTCTTCGGAGATTTCAGTATTGACGTAGGTAATGATCAGTTCCAAATTTTGTGAAGATATCTCGTCAAATGAAAAAGTTTTCTATGTAAGTACTTGATTCCGACGTTCAGTTTGTATGGCAGCTATATGCTATAGTGATCCGATCTGAACAATTTCTTCGGAGATTCCAGTATTGACGTAGGTAATGATCAGTTCCAAATTTTGTGAAGATATCTCGGCAAATGAAAAGGTTTTCAATGTAAGCACTTGATTGCGATCGTTCAATTTGTATGGTAGCTATATGCTATAGTGATCCGATCCAAGCAATTTCTTCGGAGATTTCAGTATTGACGTAGGTAATGATCAGTTCCAAATTTTGTGAAGATATCTCGTCATATGAAAAAGTTTTCTATGTAAGCACTTGATTCCGATCGTTCAGTGTGTATGGCAGTTATATGCTATAGTGATAATGATTCGTTCCAAATTACGTGAAGATATCTCGTCATATGAAAAACTTTTCTATGTAAGTACTTGATTCCGACGTTCAGTTTGTATGGCAGCTATTTGCTATAGTGATCCGATCTGAACAATATCTTCGGAGAATCGATTATTGCTTGGATAATGATTCGTTCCAGATTTGGTGAAGATATCTCGTCACATGAAAAAGTTTTCAATGTAAGCACTTGATTGCGATCGTTCAATTTGTATGGTAGCTATATGCTATTGTGATCCGATCTAAACAAATTCTTCGGAGAATTCAGTATTGACGTAGGTAATGATCAGTTCCAAATTTTGTGAAGATATCTGGTCAAATGAAAAGGTTTTCAATGTAAGCACTTGATTGCGATCGTTCAATTTGTATGGTAGCTATATGCTATAGTGATCCGATCCAAGCAATTTCTTCGGAGATTTCAGTATTGACGTAGGTAATGATCAGTTCCAAATTTTGTGAAGATATCTCGTCATATGAAAAAGTTTTCAATGTAAGCACTTGATTGCGATCGTTCAATTTGTATGGTAGCTATATGCTATTGTGATCCGATCTAAACAAATTCTTCGGAGAATTCAGTATTGACGTAGGTAATGATCAGTTCCAAATTTTGTGAAGATATCTGGTCAAATGAAAAGGTTTTCAATGTAAGCACTTGATTGCGATCGTTCAATTTGTATGGTAGCTATATGCTATAGTGATCCGATCCAAGCAATTTCTTCGGAGATTTCAGTATTGACGTAGGTAATGATCAGTTCCAAATTTTGTGAAGATATCTCGTCATATGAAAAAGTTTTCAATGTAAGCACTTGATTGCGATCGTTCAATTTGTATGGTAGCTATATGCTATTGTGATCCGATCTAAACAAATTCTTCGGAGAATTCAGTATTGACGTAGGTAATGATCAGTTCCAAATTTTGTGAAGATATCTGGTCAAATGAAAAGGTTTTCAATGTAAGCACTTGATTGCGATCGTTCAATTTGTATGGTAGCTATATGCTATAGTGATCCGATCCAAGCAATTTCTTCGGAGATTTCAGTATTGACGTAGGTAATGATCAGTTCCAAATTTTGTGAAGATATCTCGTCATATGAAAAAGTTTTCAATGTAAGCACTTGATTGCGATCGTTCAATTTGTATGGTAGCTATATGCTATTGTGATCCGATCTAAACAAATTCTTCGGAGAATTCAGTATTGACGTAGGTAATGATCAGTTCCAAATTTTGTGAAGATATCTCGGCAAATGAAAAGGTTTTCAATGTAAGCACTTGATTGCGATCGTTCAATTTGTATGGTAGCTATATGCTATAGTGATCCGATCCAAGCAATTTCTTCGGAGATTCCAGTATTGACTTAGATAATGATCCGTTCCAAATTTGGTGAAGATATCTCGTCAAATGAAAAAGTTTTCTATGTAAGTACTTGATTCCGACGTTCAGTTTGTATGGCAGTTATATGCTATAGTGATAATGATTCGTTCCAAATTACGTGAAGATATCTCGTCATATGAAAAACTTTTCTATGTAAGTACTTGATTCCGACGTTCAGTTTGTATGGCAGCTATTTGCTATAGTGATCCGATCTGAACAATATCTTCGGAGAATCGATTATTGCTTGGATAATGATTCGTTCCAAATATCCTGAAGATATCTCGTCAAATGGAAAAGTTTTCAATGTAAGCACTTGATTCCGATCGTTCAGTTTGTATGGCAGCTATTTGCTATAGTGATCCGATCTGAACAATATCTTCGGAGAATCGATTATTGCTTGGATAATGATTCGTTCCAAATATCCTGAAGATATCTCGTCAAATGAAAAAGTTTTCAATGTAAGCACTTGATTGCGATCGTTCAATTTGTATGGTAGCTATATGCTATTGTGATCCGATCTAAACAAATTCTTCGGAGAATTCAGTATTGACGTAGGTAATGATCAGTTCCAAATTTTGTGAAGATATCTCGTCATATGAAAAAGTTTTCAATGTAAACACTTGATTGCGATCGTTCAATTTGTATGGTAGCTATATGCTATTGTGATCCGATCTAAACAAATTCTTCGGAGAATTCAGTATTGACGTAGGTAATGATCAGTTCCAAATTTTGTGAAGATATCTCGTCATATGAAAAAGTTTTCAATGTAAACACTTGATTGCGATCGTTCAATTTGTATGGTAGCTATATGCTATTGTGATCCGATCTAAACAAATTCTTCGGAGAATTCAGTATTGACGTAGGTAATGATCAGTTCCAAATTTTGTGAAGATATCTCGTCATATGAAAAAGTTTTCAATGTAAGCACTTGATTGCGATCGTTCAATTTGTATGGTAGCTATATGCTATTGTGATCCGATCTAAACAAATTCTTCGGAGATTTCAGTATTGACGTAGGTAATGATCAGTTCCAAATTTTGTGAAGATATCTCGTCATATGAAAAAGTTTTCAATGTAAGCACTTGATTGCGATCGTTCAATTTGTATGGTAGCTATATGCTATTGTGATCCGATCTAAACAAATTCTTCGGAGAATTCAGTATTGACGTAGGTAATGATCAGTTCCAAATTTTGTGAAGATATCTCGGCAAATGAAAAGGTTTTCAATGTAAGCACTTGATTGCGATCGTTCAATTTGTATGGTAGCTATATGCTATAGTGATCCGATCCAAGCAATTTCTTCGGAGATTCCAGTATTGACTTAGATAATGATCCGTTCCAAATTTGGTGAAGATATCTCGTCAAATGAAAAAGTTTTCTATGTAAGTACTTGATTCCGACGTTCAGTTTGTATGGCAGTTATATGCTATAGTGATAATGATTCGTTCCAAATTACGTGAAGATATCTCGTCATATGAAAAACTTTTCTATGTAAGTACTTGATTCCGACGTTCAGTTTGTATGGCAGCTATTTGCTATAGTGATCCGATCTGAACAATATCTTCGGAGAATCGTTTATTGCTTGGATAATGATTCGTTCCAAATATCCTGAAGATATCTCGTCAAATGGAAAAGTTTTCAATGTAAGCACTTGATTCCGATCGTTCAGTTTGTATGGCAGCTATTTGCTATAGTGATCCGATCTGAACAATATCTTCGGAGAATCGATTATTGCTTGGATAATGATTCGTTCCAAATATCCTGAAGATATCTCGTCAAATGAAAAAGTTTTCAATGTAAGCACTTGATTGCGATCGTTCAATTTGTATGGTAGCTATATGCTATTGTGATCCGATCTAAACAAATTCTTCGGAGAATTCAGTATTGACGTAGGTAATGATCAGTTCCAAATTTTGTGAAGATATCTCGTCATATGAAAAAGTTTTCAATGTAAACACTTGATTGCGATCGTTCAATTTGTATGGTAGCTATATGCTATTGTGATCCGATCTAAACAAATTCTTCGGAGAATTCAGTATTGACGTAGGTAATGATCAGTTCCAAATTTTGTGAAGATATCTCGTCATATGAAAAAGTTTTCAATGTAAGCACTTGATTGCGATCGTTCAATTTGTATGGTAGCTATATGCTATTGTGATCCGATCTAAACAAATTCTTCGGAGATTTCAGTATTGACGTAGGTAATGATCAGTTCCAAATTTTGTGAAGATATCTCGTCAAATGAAAAAGTTTTCTATGTAAGTACTTGATTCCGACGTTCAGTTTGTATGGCAGCTATATGCTATAGTGATCCGATCTGAACAATTTCTTCGGAGATTCCAGTATTGACGTAGGTAATGATCAGTTCCAAATTTTGTGAAGATATCTCGGCAAATGAAAAGGTTTTCAATGTAAGCACTTGATTGCGATCGTTCAATTTGTATGGTAGCTATATGCTATAGTGATCCGATCCAAGCAATTTCTTCGGAGATTTCAGTATTGACGTAGGTAATGATCAGTTCCAAATTTTGTGAAGATATCTCGTCATATGAAAAAGTTTTCTATGTAAGCACTTGATTCCGATCGTTCAGTGTGTATGGCAGTTATATGCTATAGTGATAATGATTCGTTCCAAATTACGTGAAGATATCTCGTCATATGAAAAACTTTTCTATGTAAGTACTTGATTCCGACGTTCAGTTTGTATGGCAGCTATTTGCTATAGTGATCCGATCTGAACAATATCTTCGGAGAATCGATTATTGCTTGGATAATGATTCGTTCCAGATTTGGTGAAGATATCTCGTCACATGAAAAAGTTTTCAATGTAAGCACTTGATTGCGATCGTTCAATTTGTATGGTAGCTATATGCTATTGTGATCCGATCTAAACAAATTCTTCGGAGAATTCAGTATTGACGTAGGTAATGATCAGTTCCAAATTTTGTGAAGATATCTGGTCAAATGAAAAGGTTTTCAATGTAAGCACTTGATTGCGATCGTTCAATTTGTATGGTAGCTATATGCTATAGTGATCCGATCCAAGCAATTTCTTCGGAGATTTCAGTATTGACGTAGGTAATGATCAGTTCCAAATTTTGTGAAGATATCTCGTCAAATGAAAAAGTTTTCTATGTAAGTACTTGATTCCGACGTTCAGTTTGTATGGCAGCTATATGCTATAGTGATCCGATCTGAACAATTTCTTCGGAGATTCCAGTATTGACGTAGGTAATGATCAGTTCCAAATTTTGTGAAGATATCTCGGCAAATGAAAAGGTTTTCAATGTAAGCACTTGATTGCGATCGTTCAATTTGTATGGTAGCTATATGCTATAGTGATCCGATCCAAGCAATTTCTTCGGAGATTTCAGTATTGACGTAGGTAATGATCAGTTCCAAATTTTGTGAAGATATCTCGTCATATGAAAAAGTTTTCTATGTAAGCACTTGATTCCGATCGTTCAGTGTGTATGGCAGTTATATGCTATAGTGATAATGATTCGTTCCAAATTACGTGAAGATATCTCGTCATATGAAAAACTTTTCTATGTAAGTACTTGATTCCGACGTTCAGTTTGTATGGCAGCTATTTGCTATAGTGATCCGATCTGAACAATATCTTCGGAGAATCGATTATTGCTTGGATAATGATTCGTTCCAGATTTGGTGAAGATATCTCGTCACATGAAAAAGTTTTCAATGTAAGCACTTGATTGCGATCGTTCAATTTGTATGGTAGCTATATGCTATTGTGATCCGATCTAAACAAATTCTTCGGAGAATTCAGTATTGACGTAGGTAATGATCAGTTCCAAATTTTGTGAAGATATCTGGTCAAATGAAAAGGTTTTCAATGTAAGCACTTGATTGCGATCGTTCAATTTGTATGGTAGCTATATGCTATAGTGATCCGATCCAAGCAATTTCTTCGGAGATTTCAGTATTGACGTAGGTAATGATCAGTTCCAAATTTTGTGAAGATATCTCGTCAAATGAAAAAGTTTTCTATGTAAGTACTTGATTCCGACGTTCAGTTTGTATGGCAGCTATATGCTATAGTGATCCGATCTGAACAATTTCTTCGGAGATTCCAGTATTGACGTAGGTAATGATCAGTTCCAAATTTTGTGAAGATATCTCGGCAAATGAAAAGGTTTTCAATGTAAGCACTTGATTGCGATCGTTCAATTTGTATGGTAGCTATATGCTATAGTGATCCGATCCAAGCAATTTCTTCGGAGATTTCAGTATTGACGTAGGTAATGATCAGTTCCAAATTTTGTGAAGATATCTCGTCATATGAAAAAGTTTTCAATGTAAGCACTTGATTGCGATCGTTCAATTTGTATGGTAGCTATATGCTATTGTGATCCGATCTAAACAAATTCTTCGGAGAATTCAGTATTGACGTAGGTAATGATCAGTTCCAAATTTTGTGAAGATATCTGGTCAAATGAAAAGGTTTTCAATGTAAGCACTTGATTGCGATCGTTCAATTTGTATGGTAGCTATATGCTATAGTGATCCGATCCAAGCAATTTCTTCGGAGATTTCAGTATTGACGTAGGTAATGATCAGTTCCAAATTTTGTGAAGATATCTCGTCAAATGAAAAAGTTTTCTATGTAAGTACTTGATTCCGACGTTCAGTTTGTATGGCAGCTATATGCTATAGTGATCCGATCTGAACAATTTCTTCGGAGATTCCAGTATTGACGTAGGTAATGATCAGTTCCAAATTTTGTGAAGATATCTCGGCAAATGAAAAGGTTTTCAATGTAAGCACTTGATTGCGATCGTTCAATTTGTATGGTAGCTATATGCTATAGTGATCCGATCCAAGCAATTTCTTCGGAGATTTCAGTATTGACGTAGGTAATGATCAGTTCCAAATTTTGTGAAGATATCTCGTCATATGAAAAAGTTTTCTATGTAAGCACTTGATTCCGATCGTTCAGTGTGTATGGCAGTTATATGCTATAGTGATAATGATTCGTTCCAAATTACGTGAAGATATCTCGTCATATGAAAAACTTTTCTATGTAAGTACTTGATTCCGACGTTCAGTTTGTATGGCAGCTATTTGCTATAGTGATCCGATCTGAACAATATCTTCGGAGAATCGATTATTGCTTGGATAATGATTCGTTCCAAATATCCTGAAGATATCTCGTCAAATGGAAAAGTTTTCAATGTAAGCACTTGATTCCGATCGTTCAGTTTGTATGGCAGCTATTTGCTATAGTGATCCGATCTGAACAATATCTTCGGAGAATCGATTATTGCTTGGATAATGATTCGTTCCAGATTTGGTGAAGATATCTCGTCACATGAAAAAGTTTTCAATGTAAGCACTTGATTCCGATCGTTCAGTTTGTATGGTAGCTATATGCTATTGTGATCCGATCTAAACAATTTCTTCGGCGATTCCAGTATTGACTTAGATAATGATCCGTTCCAAATTTGGTGAAGATATCTCGTCAAATGAAAAAGTTTTCAATGTAAGCACTTGATTCCGATCGTTCAGTTTGTATGGTAGCTATATGCTATTGTGATCCGATCTAAACAATTTCTTCGGAGATTCCAGTATTGACTTAGATAATGATCCGTTCCAAATTTTGTGAAGATATCTCGTCATATGAAAAAGTTTTCTATGTAAGCACTTGATTCCGATCGTTCAGTGTGTATGGCAGTTATATGCTATAGTGATAATGATTCGTTCCAAATTACGTGAAGATATCTCGTCATATGAAAAACTTTTCTATGTAAGTACTTGATTCCGACGTTCAGTTTGTATGGCAGCTATTTGCTATAGTGATCCGATCTGAACAATATCTTCGGAGAATCGATTATTGCTTGGATAATGATTCGTTCCAAATATCCTGAAGATATCTCGTCAAATGGAAAAGTTTTCAATGTAAGCACTTGATTCCGATCGTTCAGTTTGTATGGCAGCTATTTGCTATAGTGATCCGATCTGAACAATATCTTCGGAGAATCGATTATTGCTTGGATAATGATTCGTTCCAAATATCCTGAAGATATCTCGTCAAATGAAAAAGTTTTCAATGTAAGCACTTGATTGCGATCGTTCAATTTGTATGGTAGCTATATGCTATTGTGATTCGATCTAAACAATTTCTTCGGAGATTCCAGTATTGACTTAGATAATGATCCGTTCCAAATTTGGTGAAGATATCTCGTCACATGAAAAAGTTTTCAATGTAAGCACTTGATTCCGATCGTTCAGTTTGTATGGTAGCTATATGCTATAGTGATCCGATCTGAACAATATCTTCGGAGATTCGATTATTGCTTGGATAATGATTCGTTCCAAATATCCTGAAGATATCTCGTCAAATGAAAAAGTTTTCAATGTAAGCACTTGATTGCGATCGTTCAATTTGTATGGTAGCTATATGCTATTGTGATCCGATCTAAACAATTTCTTCGGAGATTCCAGTATTGACTTAGATAATGATCCGTTCCAAATTTGGTGAAGATATCTCCTAACATGAAAAAGTTTTCAATGTAAGGACTTGATTCCGATCGTTCAGTTTGTATGGCAGTTATATGCTATAGTGATCCGATCTGAACAATATCTTCGGAGATTCGATTATTGCTTGGATAGTGATTCGTTCCAAATATCCTGAAGATATCTCGTCAAATGAAAAAGTTTTCAATGTAAGCACTTGATTGCGATCGTTCAATTTGTATGGTAGCTATATGCTATTGTGATTCGATCTAAACAATTTCTTCGGAGATTCCAGTATTGACTTAGATAATGATCCGTTCCAAATTTGGTGAAGATATCTCGTCACATGAAAAAGTTTTCAATGTAAGCACTTGATTCCGATCGTTCAGTTTGTATGGTAGCTATATGCTATAGTGATCCGATCTGAACAATATCTTCGGAGATTCGATTATTGCTTGGATAATGATTCGTTCCAAATATCCTGAAGATATCTCGTCAAATGAAAAAGTTTTCAATGTAAGCACTTGATTGCGATCGTTCAATTTGTATGGTAGCTATATGCTATTGTGATTCGATCTAAACAATTTCTTCGGAGATTCCAGTATTGACTTAGATAATGATCCGTTCCAAATTTGGTGAAGATATCTCGTCACATGAAAAAGTTTTCAATGTAAGCACTTGATTCCGATCGTTCAGTTTGTATGGTAGCTACATGCTATAGTGATCCGATCTGAACAATATCTTCGGAGATTCGATTATTGCTTGGATAATGATTCGTTCCAAATATCCTGAAGATATCTCGTCAAATGAAAAAGTTTTCAATGTAAGCACTTGATTGCGATCGTTCAATTTGTATGGTAGCTATATGCTATTGTGATCCGATCTAAACAATTTCTTCGGAGATTCCAGTATTGACTTAGATAATGATCCGTTCCAAATTTGGTGAAGATATCTCCTAACATGAAAAAGTTTTCAATGTAAGCACTTGATTCCGATCGTTCAGTTGGTATGGCAGTTATATGCTATAGTGATCCGATCTGAACAATATCTTCGGAGATTCGATTATTGCTTGGATAATGATTCGTTCCAAATATCCTGAAGATATCTCGTCAAATGAAAAAGTTTTCAATGTAAGCACTTGATTGCGATCGTTCAATTTGTATGGTAGCTATATGCTATTGTGATTCGATCTAAACAATTTCTTCGGAGATTCCAGTATTGACTTAGATAATGATCCGTTCCAAATTTGGTGAAGATATCTCGTCACATGAAAAAGTTTTCAATGTAAGCACTTGATTCCGATCGTTCAGTTTGTATGGTAGCTATATGCTATAGGGATCCGATCCAAGCAATTTCTTCGGAGATTTCAGTATTGACGTAGGTAATGATCAGTTCCAAATTTTGTGAAGATATCTCGTCAAATGAAAAAGTTTTCTATGTAAGTACTTGATTCCGACGTTCAGTTTGTATGGCAGCTATATGCTATAGTGATCCGATCTGAACAATATCTTCGGAGATTCTATTATTGCTTGGATAATGATTCGTTCCAAATATCCTGAAGATATCTCGTCAAATGAAAAAATTTTCAATGTAAGCACTTGATTGCGATCGTTCAATTTGTATGGTAGCTATATGCTATTGTGATCCGATCTAAACAATTTCTTCGGAGATTCCAGTATTGACTTAGATAATGATCCGTTCCAAATTTGGTGAAGATATCTCGTCACATGAAAAAGTTTTCAATGTAAGCACTTGATTCCGATCGTTCAGTTTGTATGGTAGCTGTATGCTATAGTGATCCGATCTAAACAATTTCTTCGGAGATTTCAGTATTGACTTAGATAATGATCCGTTCCAAATTTGGTGAAGATATCTCCTCACATGAAAAAGTTTTCAATGTAAGCACTTGATTCCGATCGTTCAGTTTGTATGGTAGCTGTATGCTATAGTGATTCGATCCAAACGATATCTTCGGAGATTCGATTATTGCTTGGATAATGATTCGTTCCAAATATCCTGAAGATATCTCGTCAAATGAAAAAGTTTTCAATGTAAGCACTTGATTGCGATCGTTAAATTTGTATGGTAGCTATATGCTATTGTGATCCGATCTAAACAAATTCTTCGGAGAATTCAGTATTGACGTAGGTAATGATCAGTTCCAAATTTTGTGAAGATATCTGGTCAAATGAAAAGGTTTTCAATGTAAGCACTTGATTGCGATCGTTCAATTTGTATGGTAGCTATATGCTATAGTGATCCGATCTAAACAATTTCTTCGGAGATTCCAGTATTGACTTAGATAATGATCCGTTCCAAATTTGGTGAAGATATCTCGTCACATGAAAAAGTTTTCAATGTAAGCACTTGATTCCGATCGTTCAGTTTGTATGGTAGCTGTATGCTATAGTGATTCGATCCAAACGATATCTTCGGAGATTCGATTATTGCTTGGATAATGATTCGTTCCAAATATCCTGAAGATATCGCGTCAAATGAAAAAGTTTTCAAAGTAAGCACTTGATTCCGATCGTTCAGTTTGTATGGCAGCTATATGCTACAGTGATAATGATCTGTTCCAAATTTCGTGAAGATATCTCGTTAAATGAAAAAGTTTTCTATGCAAGCACCTTATTCCGACGTTCAGTTTGTATGGCAGCTATATGCTATAATGATCCGATCTGAACAATTTCTTCGGAGATTCCAGTATTGCTGGAGATAATGATCCGCTCCAAATTTTGTGAAGATATCTCGTCACATGAAAACTTTTCTATGTATGCACTTGATTCCGATCGTTCAGTTTGTATGGTAGCTGTATGCTATAGTGATCCGATCCAAACAATATCTTCGGAGATTCGCTTATTGCTTGGATAATGATTCGTTCCAAATATCCTGAAGATATCTCGTCAAATGAAAAAGTTTTCAATGTAAGCACTTGATTCCGATCGTTCAGTTTGTATGGTAGCTATATGCTATAGTGATCCGATCCAAGCAATTTCTTCGGAGCTTCGATTATTGCTTGGATAATGATTCGTTCCAAATATCGTGAAGATATCTCGTCAAACGGAAAAGTTTTCTATGTAAGCACTTGATTCCGATCGTTCAGTGTGTATGGCAGTTATATGCTATAGTGATAATGATTCGTTCCAAATTACGTGAAGATATCTCGTCATATGAAAAACTTTTCTATGTAAGTACTTGATTCCGACGTTCAGTTTGTATGGCAGCTATATGTTATAGTGATCCGATCTGAACAATATCTTCGGAGAATCGATTATTGCTTGGATAATGATTAGTTCCAAATATTCTGAAGATATCTCGTCAAATGGAAAAGTTTTCAATGTAAGCACTTGATTCCGATCGTTCAGTTTGTATGGTAGCTATATGCTATAGTGATCCGATCCAAGCAATTTCTTCGGAGATTTCAGTATTGACGTAGGTAATGATCCGCTCCAAATTTTGTGAATATATCTCGTCATATGAAAAAGTTTTCTATGTAAGCACTTGATTCCGATCGTTCAGTGTGTATGGCAGTTATATGCTATAGTGATAATGATTCGTTCCAAATTACGTGAAGATATCTCGTCATATGAAAAACTTTTCTATGTAAGTACTTGATTCCGACGTTCAGTTTGTATGGCAGCTATAGGCTATAGTGATCCGATCTGAACAATATCTTCGGAGAATCGATTATTGCTTGGATAATGATTCGTTCCAAATATCCTGAAGATATCGCGTCAAATGAAAAAGTTTTCAATGTAAGCACTTGATTCCGATCGTTCAGTTTGTATGGTAGCTATATGCTATAGTGATCCGATCCAAGCAATTTCTTCGGAGATTTCAGTATTGACGTAGGTAATGATCAGTTCCAAATTTTGTGAAGATATCTCGTCAAATGAAAAGGTTTTCAATGTAAGCACTTGATTGCGATCGTTCAGTTTGTATGGCAGCTATATGCTATAGTGATAATGATCTGTTCCAAATTTCGTGAAGATATCTCGTTAAATGAAAAAGTTTTCTATGCAAGCACTTGATTCCGACGTTCAGTTTGTATGGTAGCTGTATGCTATAGTGATCCGATCCAAACGATATCTTCAGAGATTCGATTATTGCTTGGATAATGATTCGTTCCAAATATCCTGAAGATATCGCGTCAAATGAAAAAGTTTTCAAAGTAAGCACTTGATTCCGATCGTTCAGTTTGTATGGCAGCTATATGCTATAGTGATAATGATCTGTTCCAAATTTCGTGAAGATATCTCGTTAAATGAAAAAGTTTTCTATGCAAGCACTTGATTCCGACGTTCAGTTTGTATGGCAGCTAAATGCTATAATGATCCGATCTGAACAATTTCTTCGGAGATTCCAGTATTGCTTGAGATAATGATCCGCTCCAAATTTTGTGAAGATATTCAAACAATATCTTCGGAGGTTCGCTTATTGCTTGGATAATGATTCGTTCCAAATATCCTGAAGATATCTCGTCAAATGAAAAAGTTTTCAATGTAAGCACTTGATTCCGATCGTTCAGTTTGTATGGTAGCTATATGCTATAGTGATCCGATCCAAGCAATTTCTTCGGAGCTTCGATTATTGCTTGGATAATGATTCTTTCCAAATATCGTGAAGATATCTCGTCAACTGATAAAGTTTTCAATGTAAGCACTTGATTCCGACGTTCTGCTTGTATGGCAGCTATATGCTATAGTGATCCGATCTGAACAATTTCTTCGGAGATTCCAGTATTGCTTGAGATAATGATCCGCTCCAAATTTTGTGAAGATATCTCGTCACATGAAAACTTTTCTATGTAAGCACTTGATTCCGATCGTTCAGTTTGTATGGTAGCTGTATGCTATAGTGATCCGATCCAAACGATATCTTCGGAGATTCGCTTATTGCTTGGATAATGATTCGTTCCAAATATCCTGAAGATATCTCGTCAAATGAAAAAGTTTTCAATGTAAGCACTTGATTCCGATCGTTCAGTTTGTATGGTAGCTATATGCTATAGTGATCCGATCCAAGCAATTTCTTCGGAGCTTCGATTATTGCTTGGATAATGATTCGTTCCAAATATCGTGAAGATATCTCGTCAAATGATAAAGTTTTCAATGTAAGCACTTGATTCCGACGTTCTGCTTGTATGGCAGCTATATGCTATAGTGATCCGATCTGAACAATTTCTTCGGAGATTCCAGTATTGCTTGAGATAATGATCCGCTCCAAATTTTGTGAAGATATCTCGTCACATGAAAACTTTTCTATGTAAGCACTTGATTCCGATCGTTCAGTTTGTATGGTAGCTGTATGCCATAGTGATCCGATCCAAACAATATCTTCGGAGATTCGATTATTGCTTGGATAATGATTAGTTCCAAATATCCTGAAGATATCTCGTCAAATGAAAAAGTTTTCAATGTAAGCTCTTGATTCCGATCGTTCAGTTTGTATGGTAGCTATATGCTATAGTGATCCGATCCAAGCAATTTCTTCGGAGCTTCGATTATTGCTTGGATAATGATTCGTTCCAAATATCGTGAAGATATCTCGTCAAATGATAAAGTTTTCAATGTAAGCACTTGATTCCGATCGTTCAGTTTGTATGGTAGCTGTATGCTATAGTGATCCGATCCAAACGATATCTTCGGAGATTCGCTTATTGCTTGGATAATGATTCGTTCCAAATATCCTGAAGATATCTCGTCACATGAAAAAGTTTTCAATGTAAGCACTTGTTTCCGATCGTTCAGTTTGTATGGTAGCTGTATGCTATAGTGATCCGATCCAAACAATTTCTTTGGAGAATCGATTATTGCTTGGATAATGATTCGTTCCAAATATCGTGAAGATATCTCGTCAAATGATAAAGTTTTCAATGCAAGCACTTGATTCCGACGTTCAGTTTGTATGGCAGCTATATGCTATAATGATCCGATCTGAACAATTTCTTCGGAGATTCCAGTATTGCTTGAGATAATGATCCGCTCCAAATTTTGTGAAGATATCTCGTCACATGAAAACTTTTCTATGTAAGCACTTGATTCCGATCGTTCAGTTTGTATGGTAGCTGTATGCCATAGTGATCCGATCCAAACAATATCTTCGGAGATTCGATTATTGCTTGGATAATGATTAGTTCCAAATATCCTGAAGATATCTCGTCAAATGAAAAAGTTTTCAATGTAAGCACTTGATTCCGATCGTTCAGTTTGTATGGTAGCTATATGCTATAGTGATCCGATCCAAGCAATTTCTTCGGAGATTTCAGTATTGACGTAGGTAATGATCCGCTCCAAACTTTGTGAAGATATCTCGTCATATGAAAACTTTTCTCTGTAAGTACTTGATTCCGACGTTCAGTTTGTATGGCAGCTATATGCTATAGTGATCCGATCTGAACAATTTCTTCGGAGATTCCAGTATTGACGTAGGTAATGATCAGTTCCAAATTTTGTGAAGATATCTCGTCAAATGAAAAGGTTTTCAATGTAAGCACTTGATTGCGATCGTTCAATTTGTATGGTAGCTATATGCTATAGTGATCCGATCCAAGCAATTTCTTCGGAGATTTCAGTATTGACGTAGGTAATGATCAGTTCCAAATTTTGTGAAGATATCTCGTCATATGAAAAAGTTTTCTATGTAAGCACTTGATTCCGATCGTTCAGTGTGTATGGCAGTTATATGCTATAGTGATAAGCACTTGATTCCGATCGTTCAGTTTGTATGGCAGCTATATGCTATAGTGATAATGATCTGTTCCAAATTTCGTGAAGATATCTCGTTAAATGAAAAAGTTGTCTATGCCAGCACTTGATTCCGACGTTCAGTTTGTATGGCAGCTATATGCTATAATGATCCGATCTGAACAATTTCTTCGGAGATTCCAGTATTGCTTGAGATAATGATCCGCTCCAAATTTTGTGAAGATATCTCGTCACATGAAAACTTTTCTATGTAAGCACTTGATTCCGATCGTTCAGTTTGTATGGTAGCTGTATGCTATAGTGATCTAATCCAAACAATATCTTCGGAGATTCGCTTATTGCTTGGATAATGATTCGTTCCAAATATCCTGAAGATATCTCGTCAAATGAAAAAGTTTTCAATGTAAGCACTTGATTCCGAACCGTTCAGTTTGTATGGTAGCTATATGCTATAGTGATCCGATCCAAGCAATTTCTTCGGAGCTTCGATTATTGCTTGGATAATGATTCGTTCCAAATATCGTGAAGATATCTCGTCAACTGATAAAGTTTTCAATGTAAGCACTTGATTCCGACGTTCTGCTTGTATGGCAGCTATATGCTATAGTGATCCGATCTGAACAATTTCTTCGGCGATTCCAGTATTGCTTGAGATAATAATCCGCTCCAAATTTGGTGAAGATATCTCGTCACATGAAAAAGTTTTCAATGTAAGCACTTTATTCCGATCGTTCAGTTTGTATGGTAGCTGTATGCTATAGTGATCCGATCCAAACAATTTCTTTGGAGAATCGATTATTGCTTGGATAATGATTCGTTCCAAATATCGTGGAGATATCTCGTCAAATGATAAAGTTTTCAATGCAAGCACTTGATTCCGACGTTCAGTTTGTATGGCAGCTATATGCTATAATGATCCGATCTGAACAATTTCTTCGGAGATTCCAGTATTGACGTAGGTAATGATCAGTTCCAAATTTTGTGAAGATATCTCGTCAAATGAAAAGGTTTTCAATGTAAGCACTTGATTGCGATCGTTCAATTTGTATGGTAGCTATATGCTATAGTGATCCGATCCAAGCAATTTCTTCGGAGATTTCAGTATTGACGTAGGTAATGATTAGTTCCAAATTTTGTGAAGATATCTCGTCACATGAAAACTTTTCTATGTATGCACTTGATTCCGATCGTTCAGTTTGTATGGTAGCTGTATGCTATAGTGATCCGATCCAAACAATATCTTCGGAGATTCGCTTATTGCTTGGATAATGATTCGTTCCAAATATCCTGAAGATATCTCGTCAAATGAAAAAGTTTTCAATGTAAGCACTTGATTCCGATCGTTCAGTTTGTATGGTAGCTATATGCTATAGTGATCCGATCCAAGCAATTTCTTCGGAGCTTCGATTATTGCTTGGATAATGATTCGTTCCAAATATCGTGAAGATATCTCGTCAAACGGAAAAGTTTTCTATGTAAGCACTTGATTCCGATCGTTCAGTGTGTATGGCAGTTATATGCTATAGTGATAATGATTCGTTCCAAATTACGTGAAGATATCTCGTCATATGAAAAACTTTTCTATGTAAGTACTTGATTCCGACGTTCAGTTTGTATGGCAGCTATATGTTATAGTGATCCGATCTGAACAATATCTTCGGAGAATCGATTATTGCTTGGATAATGATTAGTTCCAAATATTCTGAAGATATCTCGTCAAATGGAAAAGTTTTCAATGTAAGCACTTGATTCCGATCGTTCAGTTTGTATGGTAGCTATATGCTATAGTGATCCGATCCAAGCAATTTCTTCGGAGATTTCAGTATTGACGTAGGTAATGATCCGCTCCAAATTTTGTGAATATATCTCGTCATATGAAAAAGTTTTCTATGTAAGCACTTGATTCCGATCGTTCAGTGTGTATGGCAGTTATATGCTATAGTGATAATGATTCGTTCCAAATTACGTGAAGATATCTCGTCATATGAAAAACTTTTCTATGTAAGTACTTGATTCCGACGTTCAGTTTGTATGGCAGCTATAGGCTATAGTGATCCGATCTGAACAATATCTTCGGAGAATCGATTATTGCTTGGATAATGATTCGTTCCAAATATCCTGAAGATATCGCGTCAAATGAAAAAGTTTTCAAAGTAAGCACTTGATTCCGATCGTTCAGTTTGTATGGCAGCTATATGCTATAGTGATAATGATCTGTTCCAAATTTCGTGAAGATATCTCGTTAAATGAAAAAGTTTTCTATGCAAGCACTTGATTCCGACGTTCAGTTTGTATGGTAGCTGTATGCTATAGTGATCCGATCCAAACGATATCTTCAGAGATTCGATTATTGCTTGGATAATGATTCGTTCCAAATATCCTGAAGATATCGCGTCAAATGAAAAAGTTTTCAAAGTAAGCACTTGATTCCGATCGTTCAGTTTGTATGGCAGCTATATGCTATAGTGATAATGATCTGTTCCAAATTTCGTGAAGATATCTCGTTAAATGAAAAAGTTTTCTATGCAAGCACTTGATTCCGACGTTCAGTTTGTATGGCAGCTAAATGCTATAATGATCCGATCTGAACAATTTCTTCGGAGATTCCAGTATTGCTTGAGATAATGATCCGCTCCAAATTTTGTGAAGATATTCAAACAATATCTTCGGAGATTCGCTTATTGCTTGGATAATGATTCGTTCCAAATATCCTGAAGATATCTCGTCAAATGAAAAAGTTTTCAATGTAAGCACTTGATTCCGATCGTTCAGTTTGTATGGTAGCTATATGCTATAGTGATCCGATCCAAGCAATTTCTTCGGAGCTTCGATTATTGCTTGGATAATGATTCTTTCCAAATATCGTGAAGATATCTCGTCAACTGATAAAGTTTTCAATGTAAGCACTTGATTCCGACGTTCTGCTTGTATGGCAGCTATATGCTATAGTGATCCGATCTGAACAATTTCTTCGGAGATTCCAGTATTGCTTGAGATAATGATCCGCTCCAAATTTTGTGAAGATATCTCGTCACATGAAAACTTTTCTATGTAAGCACTTGATTCCGATCGTTCAGTTTGTATGGTAGCTGTATGCTATAGTGATCCGATCCAAACGATATCTTCGGAGATTCGCTTATTGCTTGGATAATGATTCGTTCCAAATATCCTGAAGATATCTCGTCAAATGAAAAAGTTTTCAATGTAAGCACTTGATTCCGATCGTTCAGTTTGTATGGTAGCTATATGCTATAGTGATCCGATCCAAGCAATTTCTTCGGAGCTTCGATTATTGCTTGGATAATGATTCGTTCCAAATATCGTGAAGATATCTCGTCAAATGATAAAGTTTTCAATGTAAGCACTTGATTCCGACGTTCTGCTTGTATGGCAGCTATATGCTATAGTGATCCGATCCAAACGATATCTTCGGAGATTCGCTTATTGCTTGGATAATGATTCGTTCCAAATATCCTGAAGATATCTCGTCACATGAAAAAGTTTTCAATGTAAGCACTTGTTTCCGATCGTTCAGTTTGTATGGTAGCTGTATGCTATAGTGATCCGATCCAAACAATTTCTTTGGAGAATCGATTATTGCTTGGATAATGATTCGTTCCAAATATCGTGAAGATATCTCGTCAAATGATAAAGTTTTCAATGCAAGCACTTGATTCCGACGTTCAGTTTGTATGGCAGCTATATGCTATAATGATCCGATCTGAACAATTTCTTCGGAGATTCCAGTATTGCTTGAGATAATGATCCGCTCCAAATTTTGTGAAGATATCTCGTCACATGAAAACTTTTCTATGTAAGCACTTGATTCCGATCGTTCAGTTTGTATGGTAGCTGTATGCCATAGTGATCCGATCCAAACAATATCTTCGGAGATTCGATTATTGCTTGGATAATGATTAGTTCCAAATATCCTGAAGATATCTCGTCAAATGAAAAAGTTTTCAATGTAAGCACTTGATTCCGATCGTTCAGTTTGTATGGTAGCTATATGCTATAGTGATCCGATCCAAGCAATTTCTTCGGAGATTTCAGTATTGACGTAGGTAATGATCCGCTCCAAACTTTGTGAAGATATCTCGTCATATGAAAACTTTTCTCTGTAAGTACTTGATTCCGACGTTCAGTTTGTATGGCAGCTATATGCTATAGTGATCCGATCTGAACAATTTCTTCGGAGATTCCAGTATTGACGTAGGTAATGATCAGTTCCAAATTTTGTGAAGATATCTCGTCAAATGAAAAGGTTTTCAATGTAAGCACTTGATTGCGATCGTTCAATTTGTATGGTAGCTATATGCTATAGTGATCCGATCCAAGCAATTTCTTCGGAGATTTCAGTATTGACGTAGGTAATGATCAGTTCCAAATTTTGTGAAGATATCTCGTCATATGAAAAAGTTTTCTATGTAAGCACTTGATTCCGATCGTTCAGTGTGTATGGCAGTTATATGCTATAGTGATAAGCACTTGATTCCGATCGTTCAGTTTGTATGGCAGCTATATGCTATAGTGATAATGATCTGTTCCAAATTTCGTGAAGATATCTCGTTAAATGAAAAAGTTGTCTATGCCAGCACTTGATTCCGACGTTCAGTTTGTATGGCAGCTATATGCTATAATGATCCGATCTGAACAATTTCTTCGGAGATTCCAGTATTGCTTGAGATAATGATCCGCTCCAAATTTTGTGAAGATATCTCGTCACATGAAAACTTTTCTATGTAAGCACTTGATTCCGATCGTTCAGTTTGTATGGTAGCTGTATGCTATAGTGATCTAATCCAAACAATATCTTCGGAGATTCGCTTATTGCTTGGATAATGATTCGTTCCAAATATCCTGAAGATATCTCGTCAAATGAAAAAGTTTTCAATGTAAGCACTTGATTCCGAACCGTTCAGTTTGTATGGTAGCTATATGCTATAGTGATCCGATCCAAGCAATTTCTTCGGAGCTTCGATTATTGCTTGGATAATGATTCGTTCCAAATATCGTGAAGATATCTCGTCAACTGATAAAGTTTTCAATGTAAGCACTTGATTCCGACGTTCTGCTTGTATGGCAGCTATATGCTATAGTGATCCGATCTGAACAATTTCTTCGGAGATTCCAGTATTGCTTGAGATAATAATCCGCTCCAAATTTGGTGAAGATATCTCGTCACATGAAAAAGTTTTCAATGTAAGCACTTTATTCCGATCGTTCAGTTTGTATGGTAGCTGTATGCTATAGTGATCCGATCCAAACAATTTCTTTGGAGAATCGATTATTGCTTGGATAATGATTCGTTCCAAATATCGTGGAGATATCTCGTCAAATGATAAAGTTTTCAATGCAAGCACTTGATTCCGACGTTCAGTTTGTATGGCAGCTATATGCTATAATGATCCGATCTGAACAATTTCTTCGGAGATTCCAGTATTGACGTAGGTAATGATCAGTTCCAAATTTTGTGAAGATATCTCGTCAAATGAAAAGGTTTTCAATGTAAGCACTTGATTGCGATCGTTCAATTTGTATGGTAGCTATATGCTATAGTGATCCGATCCAAGCAATTTCTTCGGAGATTTCAGTATTGACGTAGGTAATGATTAGTTCCAAATTTTGTGAAGATATCTCGTCATATGAAAACTTTTCTATGTAAGCACTTGATTCCGATCGTTCAGTTTGTATGGTAGCTGTATGCTATAGTGATCCGATCCAAACAATATCTTCGGAGATTCGATTATTGCTTGGATAATGATTAGTTCCAAATATCCTGAAGATATCTCGTCAACTGATAAAGTTTTCAATGTAAGCACTTGATTCCGAATTTCTGCTTGTATGGCAGCTATATGCTATAGTGATCCGATCTGAACAATTTCTTCGGAGATTCCAGTATTGCTTGAGATAATGATCCGCTCCAAATTTGGTGAAGATATCTCGTCACATGAAAAAGTTTTCAATGTAAGCACTTTATTCCGATCGTTCAGTTTGTATGGTAGCTGTATGCTATAGTGATCCGATCCAAACAATTTCTTTGGAGAATCGATTATTGCTTGGATAATGATTCGTTCCAAATATCGTGAAGATATCTCGTCAAATGATAAAGTTTTCAATGCAAGCACTTGATTCCGACGTTCTGCTTGTATGGCAGCTATATGCTATAGTGATCCGATCTGAACAATTTCTTCGGAGATTCCAGTATTGCTTGAGATAATGATCCGCTCCAAATTTTGTGAAGATATCTCGTCACATGAAAACTTTTCTATGTAAGCACTTGATTCCGATCGTTCAGTTTGTATGGTAGCTGTATGCTATAGTGATCCGATCCAAACAATATCTTCGGAGATTCGATTATTGCTTGGATAATGATTAGTTCCAAATATCCTGAAGATATCTCGTCAACTGATAAAGTTTTCAATGTAAGCACTTGATTCCGACGTTCTGCTTGTATGGCAGCTATATGCTATAGTGATCCGATCTGAACAATTTCTTCGGAGATTCCAGTATTGCTTGAGATAATGATCCGCTCCAAATTTTGTGAAGATATCTCGTCACATGAAAACTTTTCTATGTAAGCACTTGATTCCGATCGTTCAGTTTGTATGGTAGCTGTATGCTATAGTGATCTGATCCAAACAATATCTTCGGAGATTCGCTTATTGCTTGGATAATGATTCGTTCCAAATATCCTGAAGATATCTCGTCAAATGAAAAAGTTTTCAATGTAAGCACTTGATTCCGATCGTTCAGTGTGTATGGTAGCTGTATGCTATAGTGATCCGATCCAAACAATTTCTTCGGAGATTCCAGTATTGCTTGAGATAATGATCCGCTCCAAACTTTGTGAAGATATCTCGTCACATGAAAACTTTTCTATGTAAGCACTTGATTCCGATCGTTCAGTTTGTATGGTAGCTGTATGCTATAGTGATCCGATCCAAACAATATCTTCGGAGATTCGCTTATTGCTTGGATAATGATTCGTTCCAAATATCCTGAAGATATCTCGTCAAATGAAAAAGTTTTCAATGTAAGCACTTGATTCCGATCGTTCAGTTTGTATGGTAGCTATATGCTATAGTGATCCGATCTGAACAATTTCTTCGGAGATTCCAGTATTGACGTAGGTAATGATCAGTTCCAAATTTTGTGAAGATATCTCGTCAAATGAAAAGGTTTTCAATGTAAGCACTTGATTGCGATCGTTCAATTTGTATGGTAGCTATATGCTATAGTGATCCGATCCAAGCAATTTCTTCGGAGATTTCAGTATTGACGTAGGTAATGATCAGTTCCAAATTTTGTGAAGATATCTCGTCATATGAAAAAGTTTTCTATGTAAGCACTTGATTCCGATCGTTAAGTGTGTATGGCAGTTATATGCTATAGTGATAATGATTCGTTCCAAATTACGTGAAGATATCTCGTCATATGAAAAACTTTTCTATGTAAGTACTTGATTCCGACGTTCAGTTTGTATGGCAGCTATTTGCTATAGTGATCCGATCTGAACAATATCTTCGGAGAATCGATTATTGCTTGGATAATGATTCGTTCCAAATATCCTGAAGATATCTCGTCAAATGGAAAAGTTTTCAATGTAAGCACTTGATTCCGATCGTTCAGTTTATATGGTAGCTATATGCTATAGTGATCCGATCCAAGCAATTTCTTCGGAGATTTCAGTATTGACGTAGGTAATGATCAGTTCCAAATTTTGTGAAGATATCTCGTCAAATGAAAAAGTTTTCTATGTAAGTACTTGATTCCGACGTTCAGTTTGTATGGCAGCTATATGCTATATTGATCCGATCTGAACAATTTCTTCGGAGATTCCAGTATTGACGTAGGTAATGATCAGTTCCAAATTTTGTGAAGATATCTCGTCTAATGAAAAGGTTTTCAATGTAAGCACTTGATTGCGATCGTTCAATTTGTATGGTAGCTATATGCTATAGTGATCCGATCCAAGCAATTTCTTCGGAGATTTCAGTATTGACGTAGGTAATGATCAGTTCCAAATTTTGTGAAGATATCTCGTCATATGAAAAAGTTTTCTATGTAAGCACTTGATTCCGATCGTTCAGTGTGTATGGCAGTTATATGCTATAGTGATAAGCACTTGATTCCGATCGTTCAGTTTGTATGGCAGCTATATGCTATAGTGATAATGATCTGTTCCAAATTTCGTGAAGATATCTCGTTAAATGAAAAAGTTTTCTATGCAAGCACTTGATTCCGACGTTCAGTTTGTATGGCAGCTATATGCTATAATGATCCGATCTGAGCAATTTCTTCGGAGATTCCAGTATTGCTTGAGATAATGATCCGCTCCAAATTTTGTGAAGATATCTCGTCACATGAAAACTTTTCTATGTAAGCACTTGATTCCGATCGTTCAGTTTGTATGGTAGCTGTATGCTATAGTGATCTGATCCAAACAATATCTTCGGAGATTCGCTTATTGCTTGGATAATGATTCGTTCCAAATATCCTGAAGATATCTCGTCAAATGAAAAAGTTTTCAATGTAAGCACTTGATTCCGATCGTTCAGTTTGTATGGCAGCTATATGCTATAGTGATAATGATCTGTTCCAAATTTCGTGAAGATATCTCGTTAAATGAAAAAGTTTTCTATGCAAGCACTTGATTCCGACGTTCAGTTTGTATGACAGCTATATGCTATAGTGATCCGATCTGAACAATTTCTTCGGAGATTCCAGTATTGCTTGAGATAATGATCCGCTCCAAATTTTGTGAAGATATCTCGTCACATGAAAACTTTTCTATGTAAGCACTTGATTCCGATCGTTCAGTGTGTATGGCAGTTATATGCTATAGTGATAAGCACTTGATTCCGATCGTTCAGTTTGTATGACAGCTATATGCTATAGTGATAATGATCTGTTCCAAATTTCGTGAAGATATCTCGTTAAATGAAAAAGTTTTCTATGCAAGCACTTGATTCCGACGTTCAGTTTGTATGGCAGCTATATGCTATAATGATCCGATCTGAACAATTTCTTCGGAGATTCCAGTATTGCTTGAGATAATGATCCGCTCCAAATTTGGTGAAGATATCTCGTCACATGAAAACTTTTCTATGTAAGCACTTGATTCCGATCGTTCAGTTTGTATGGTAGCTGTATGCTATAGTGATCCGATCCAAACAATATCTTCGGAGAATCGATTATTGCTTGGATAATGATTAGTTCCAAATATCCTGAAGATATCTCGTCAAATGGAAAAGTTTTCAATGTAAGCACTTGATTCCGATCGTTCAGTTTGTATGGTAGCTATATGCTATAGTGATCCGATCCAAGCAATTTCTTCGGAGATTTCAGTATTGACGTAGGTAATGATCCGCTCCAAATTTTGTGAATATATCTCGTCAAATGGAAAAGTTTTCAATGTAAGTACTTGATTCCGATCGTTCAGTTTGTATGGTAGCTATATGCTATAGTGATCCGATCCAAGCAATTTCTTCGGAGATTTCAGTATTGACGTAGGTAATGATTCGTTCCAAATTTGGTGAAGATATCTCGTCACATGAAAAAGTTTTCAATGTAAGCACTTGATTCCGATCGTTCAGTTTGTATGGTAGCTGTATGCTATAGGGATCTGATCCAAACAATATCTTCCTAGATTCGATTATTGCTTGGATAATGATTAGTTCCAAATATCCTGAAGATATCTCGTCAAATGAAAAAGTTTTCAATGTAAGCACGTGATTCCGATCGTTCAGTTTGTATGGTAGCTATATGCTATAGTGATCCGATCCAAGCAATTTCTTCGGAGATTTCAGTATTGACGTAGGTAATGATCCGCTCCAAATTTTGTGAAGATATCTCGTCATATGAAAACTTTTCTATGTAAGTACTTGATTCCGACGTTCAGTTTGTATGGTAGCTATATGCTATAGTGATCCGATCTGAACAATTTCTTCGGAGATTCCAGTATTGACGTAGGTAACGATCAGTTCCAAATTTTGTGAAGATATCTCGTCAAATGAAAAGGTTTTCAATGTAAGCACTTGATTGCGATCGTTCAATTTGTATGGTAGCTATATGCTATAGTGATCCGATCCAAGCAATTTCTTCGGAGATTTCAGTATTGACGTAGGTAATGATCAGTTCCAAATTTTGTGAAGATATCTCGTCATATGAAAAAGTTTTCTATGTAAGCACTTGATTCCGATCGTTCAGTGTGTATGGCAGTTATATGCTATAGTGATAATGATTCGTTCCAAATTACGTGAAGATATCTCGTCATATGAAAAACTTTTCTATGTAAGTACTTGATTCCGACGTTCAGTTTGTATGGCAGCTATTTGCTATAGTGATCCGATCTGAACAATATCTTCGGAGAATCGATTATTGCTTGGATAATGATTCGTTCCAAATATCCTGAAGATATCTCGTCAAATGGAAAAGTTTTCAATGTAAGCACTTGATTCCGATCGTTCAGTTTATATGGTAGCTATATGCTATAGTGATCCGATCCAAGCAATTTCTTCGGAGATTTCAGTATTGACGTAGGTAATGATCAGTTCCAAATTTTGTGAAGATATCTCGTCAAATGAAAAAGTTTTCTATGTAAGTACTTGATTCCGACGTTCAGTTTGTATGGCAGCTATATGCTATATTGATCCGATCTGAACAATTTCTTCGGAGATTCCAGTATTGACGTAGGTAATGATCAGTTCCAAATTTTGTGAAGATATCTCGTCAAATGAAAAGGTTTTCAATGTAAGCACTTGATTCCGATCGTTCAGTGTGTATGGTAGCTGTATGCTATAGTGATCCGATCCAAACACTTTCTTCGGAGATTCCAGTATTGCTTGAGATAATGATCCGCTCCAAACTTTGTGAAGATATCTCGTCACATGAAAACTTTTCTACGTAAGCACTTGATTCCGATCGTTCAGTTTGTATGGTAGCTGTATGCTATAGTGATCCGATCCAAACAATATCTTCGGAGATTCGCTTATTGCTTGGATAATGATTCGTTCCAAATATCCTGAAGATATCTCGTCAAATGAAAAAGTTTTCAATGTAAGCACTTGATTCCGATCGTTCAGTTTGTATGGTAGCTATATGCTATAGTGATCCCATCTAAGCAATTTCTTCGGAGATTCCAGTATTGACTTAGATAATGGTCCGTTCCAAATTTGGTGAAGATATCTCGTCACATGAAAAAGTTTTTAATGTAAGCACTTGATTCCGATCGTTCAGTTTGTATGGTAGCTGTATGCTATAGTGATCCGATCCAAACGATATCTTCAGAGATTCGATTATTGCTTGGATAATGATTCGTTCCAAATATCCTGAAGATATCGCGTCAAATGAAAAAGTTTTCAAAGTAAACACTTGATTCCGATCGTTCAGTTTGTATGGCAGCTAAATGCTATAGTGATAATGATCTGTTCCAAATTTCGAGAAGATATCTCGTTAAATGAAAAAGTTTTCTATGCAAGCACTTGATTCCGACGTTCAGTTTGTATGGCAGCTAAATGCTATAATGATCCGATCTGAACAATTTCTTCGGAGATTCCAGTATTGCTTGAGATAATGATCCGCTCCAAATTTTGTGAAGATATTCAAACAATATCTTCGGAGATTCGCTTATTGCTTGGATAATGATTCGTTCCAAATATCCTGAAGATATCTCGTCAAATGAAAAAGTTTTCAATGTAAGCACTTGATTCCGATCGTTCAGTTTGTATGGTAGCTATATGCTATAGTGATCCGATCCAAGCAATTTCTTCGGAGCTTCGATTATTGCTTGGATAATGATTCGTTCCAAATATCGTGAAGATATCTCGTCAACTGATAAATTTTTCAATGTAAGCACTTGATTCCAACGTTCTGCTTGTATGGCAGCTATATGCTATAGTGATCCGATCTGAACAATTTCTTCGGAGATTCCAGTATTGCTTGAGATAATGATCCGCTCCAAATTTTGTGAAGATATCTCGTCACATGAAAACTTTTCTATGTAAGCACTTGATTCCGATCGTTCAGTTTGTATGGTAGCTGTATGCTATAGTGATCCGATCCAAACGATATCTTCGGAGATTCGCTTATTGCTTGGATAATGATTCGTTCCAAATATCCTGAAGATATCTCGTCAAATGAAAAAGTTTTCAATGTAAGCACTTGATTCCGATCGTTCAGTTTGTATGGTAGCTATATGCTATAGTGATCCGATCCAAGCAATTTCTTCGGAGCTTCGATTATTGCTTGGATAATGATTCGTTCCAAATATCGTGAAGATATCTCGTCAAATGATAAAGTTTTCAATGTAAGCACTTGATTCCGACGTTCTGCTTGTATGGCAGCTATATGCTATAGTGATCCGATCTGAACAATTTCTTCGGAGATTCCAGTATTGCTTGAGATAATGATCCGCTCCAAATTTGGTGAAGATATCTCGTCACATGAAAAAGTTTTCAATGTAAGCACTTGTTTCCGATCGTTCAGTTTGTATGGTAGCTGTATGCTATAGTGATCCGATCCAAACAATTTCTTTGGAGAATCGATTATTGCTTGGATAATGATTCGTTCCAAATATCGTGAAGATATCTCGTCAAATGATAAAGTTTTCAATGCAAGCACTTGATTCCGACGTTCAGTTTGTATGGCAGCTATATGCTATAATGATCCGATCTGAACAATTTCTTCGGAGATTCCAGTATTGCTTGAGATAATGATCCGCTCCAAATTTTGTGAAGATATCTCGTCACATGAAAACTTTTCTATGTAAGCACTTGATTCCGATCGTTCAGTTTGTATGGTAGCTGTATGCCATAGTGATCCGATCCAAACAATATCTTCGGAGATTCGATTATTGCTTGGATAATGATTAGTTCCAAATATCCTGAAGATATCTCGTCAAATGAAAAAGTTTTCAATGTAAGCACTTGATTCCGATCGTTCAGTTTGTATGGTAGCTATATGCTATAGTGATCCGATCCAAGCAATTTCTTCGGAGATTTCAGTATTGACGTAGGTAATGATCCGCTCCAAACTTTGTGAAGATATCTCGTCATATGAAAACTTTTCTATGTAAGTACTTGATTCCGACGTTCAGTTTGTATGGCAGCTATATGCTATAGTGATCCGATCTGAACAATTTCTTCGGAGATTCCAGTATTGACGTAGGTAATGATCAGTTCCAAATTTTGTGTAGATATCTCGTCAAATGAAAAGGTTTTCAATGTAAGCACTTGATTGCGATCGTTCAATTTGTATGGTAGCTATATGCTATAGTGATCCGATCCAAGCAATTTCTTCGGAGATTTCAGTATTGACGTAGGTAATGATCAGTTCCAAATTTTGTGAAGATATCTCGTCATATGAAAAAGTTTTCTATGTAAGCACTTGATTCCGATCGTTCAGTGTGTATGGCAGTTATATGCTATAGTGATAAGCACTTGATTCCGATCGTTCAGTTTGTATGGCAGCTATATGCTATAGTGATAATGATCTGTTCCAACTTTCGTGAAGATATCTCGTTAAATGAAAAAGTTTTCTATGCAAGCACTTGATTCCGACGTTCAGTTTGTATGGCAGCTATATGCTATAATGATCCGATCTGAACAATTTCTTCGGAGATTCCAGTATTGCTTGAGATAATGAACCGCTCCAAATTTTGTGAAGATATCTCGTCACATGAAAACTTTTCTATGTAAGCACTTGATTCCGATCGTTCAGTTTGTATGGTAGCTGTATGCTATAGTGATCTGATCCAAACAATATCTTCGGAGATTCGCTTATTGCTTGGATAATGATTCGTTCCAAATATCCTGAAGATATCTCGTCAAATGAAAAAGTTTTCAATGTAAGCACTTGATTCCGATCGTTCAGTTTGTATGGTAGCTATATGCTATAGTGATCCGATCTGAACAATTTCTTCGGAGATTCCAGTATTGCTTGAGATAATGATCCGCTCCAAATTTGGTGAAGATATCTCGTCACATGAAAAAGTTTTCAATGTAAGCACTTTATTCCGATCGTTCAGTTTGTATGGTAGCTATATGCTATAGTGATCCGATCTGAACAATTTCTTCGGAGATTCCAGTATTGCTTGAGATAATGATCCGCTCCAAATTTGGTGAAGATATCTCGTCACATGAAAAAGTTTTCAATGTAAGCACTTTATTCCGATCGTTCAGTTTGTATGGTAGCTGTATGCTATAGTGATCTGATCCAAACAATATCTTCGGAGATTCGCTTATTGCTTGGATAATGATTCGTTCCAAATATCCTGAAGATATCTCGTCAAATGAAAAAGTTTTCAATGTAAGCACTTGATTCCGATCGTTCAGTTTGTATGGTAGCTATATGCTATAGTGATCCGATCTGAACAATTTCTTCGGAGATTCCAGTATTGCTTGGATAATGATCTGTTCCAAATTTCGTGAAGATATCTCGTCAACTGATAAAGTTTTCAATGTAAGCACTTGATTCCGACGTTCTGCTTGTATGGCAGCTATATGCTATAGTGATCCGATCTGAACAATTTCTTCGGAGATTCCAGTATTGCTTGAGATAATGATCCGCTCCAAATTTGGTGAAGATATCTCGTCACATGAAAAAGTTTTCAATGTAAGCACTTTATTCCGATCGTTCAGTTTGTATGGTAGCTGTATGCTATAGTGATCCGATCCAAACAATTTCTTTGGAGAATCGATTATTGCTTGGATAATGATTCGTTCCAAATATCGTGGAGATATCTCGTCAAATGATAAAGTTTTCAATGCAAGCACTTGATTCCGACGTTCAGTTTGTATGGCAGCTATATGCTATAATGATCCGATCTGAACAATTTCTTCGGAGATTCCAGTATTGACGTAGGTAATGATCAGTTCCAAATTTTGTGAAGATATCTCGTCAAATGAAAAGGTTTTCAATGTAAGCACTTGATTGCGATCGTTCAATTTGTATGGTAGCTATATGCTATAGTGATCCGATCCAAGCAATTTCTTCGGAGATTTCAGTATTGACGTAGGTAATGATCAGTTCCAAATTTTGTGAAGATATCTCGTCATATGAAAACTTTTCTATGTAAGCACTTGATTCCGATCGTTCAGTTTGTATGGTAGCTGTATGCTATAGTGATCCGATCCAAACAATATCTTCGGAGATTCGATTATTGCTTGGATAATGATTAGTTCCAAATATCCTGAAGATATCTCGTCAACTGATAAAGTTTTCAATGTAAGCACTTGATTCCGACGTTCTGCTTGTATGGCAGCTATATGCTATAGTGATCCGATCTGAACAATTTCTTCGGAGATTCCAGTATTGCTTGAGATAATGATCCGCTCCAAATTTGGTGAAGATATCTCGTCACATGAAAAAGTTTTCAATGTAAGCACTTTATTCCGATCGTTCAGTTTGTATGGTAGCTGTATGCTATAGTGATCCGATCCAAACAATTTCTTTGGAGAATCGATTATTGCTTGGATAATGATTCGTTCCAAATATCGTGAAGATATCTCGTCAAATGATAAAGTTTTCAATGCAAGCACTTGATTCCGACGTTCAGTTTGTATGGCAGCTATATGCTATAATGATCCGATCTGAACAATTTCTTCGGAGATTCCAGTATTGACGTAGGTAATGATCAGTTCCAAATTTTGTGAAGATATCTCGTCACATGAAAACTTTTCTATGTAAGCACTTTATTCCGATCGTTCAGTTTGTATGGCAGCTATATGCTATAGTGATAATGATCTGTTCCAAATTTTGTGAAGATATCTCGTCACATGAAAACTTTTCTGTGTAAGCACTTGATTCCGATCGTTCAGTTTGAATGGTAGCTGTATGCTATAGTGATCCGATCCAAACAATATCTTCGGAGATTCGATTATTGCTTGGATAATGATTAGTTCCAAATATCCTGAAGATATCTCGTCAAATGAAAAAGTTTTCAATGTAAGCACTTGATTCCGATCGTTCAGTTTGTATGGTAGCTATATGCTATAGTGATCCGATCCAAACAATTTCTTCGGAGATTTCAGTATTGACGTAGGTAATGATCCGCTCCAAACTTTGTGAAGATATCTCGTCATATGAAAACTTTTCTATGTAAGTACTTGATTCCGACGTTCAGTTTGTATGGCAGCTATATGCTATAGTGATCCGATCTGAACAATTTCTTCGGAGATTCCAGTATTGACGTAGGTAATGATCAGTTCCAAATTTTGTGAAGATATCTCGTCAAATGAAAAGGTTTTCAATGTAAGCACTTGATTGCGATCGTTCAATTTGTATGGTAGCTATATGCTATAGTGATCCGATCCAAGCAATTTCTTCGGAGATTTCAGTATTGACGTAGGTAATGATCAGTTCCAAATTTTGTGAAGATATCTCGTCATATGAAAAAGTTTTCTATGTAAGCACTTGATTCCGATCGTTCAGTGTGTATGGCAGTTATATGCTATAGTGATAAGCACTTGATTCCGATCGTTCAGTTTGTATGGTAGCTGTATGCTATAGTGATCTGATCCAAACAATATCTTCGGAGATTCGCTTATTGCTTGGATAATGATTCGTTCCAAATATCCTGAAGATATCTCGTCAAATGAAAAAGTTTTCAATGTAAGCACTTGATTCCGATCATTCAGTTTGTATGGTAGCTATATGCTATAGTGATCCGATCCAAGCAATTTCTTCGGAGCTTCGATTATTGCTTGGATAATGATTCGTTCCAAATATCGTGAAGATATCTCGTCAACTGATAAAGTTTTCAATGTAAGCACTTGATTCCGACGTTCTGCTTGTATGGCAGCTATATGCTATAGTGATCCGATCTGAACAATTTCTTCGGAGATTCCAGTATTGCTTGAGATAATGATCCGCTCCAAATTTGGTGAAGATATCTCGTCACATGAAAAAGTTTTCAATGTAAGCACTTTATTCCGATCGTTCAGTTTGTATGGTAGCTGTATGCTATAGTGATCCGATCCAAACAATTTCTTTGGAGAATCGATTATTGCTTGGATAATGATTCGTTCCAAATATCGTGAAGATATCTCGTCAAATGATAAAGTTTTCAATGCAAGCACTTGATTCCGACGTTCAGTTTGTATGGCAGCTATATGCTATAATGATCCGATCTGAACAATTTCTTCGGAGATTCCAGTATTGCTTGAGATAATGATCCGCTCCAAATTTTGTGAAGATATCTCGTCACATGAAAACTTTTCTATGTAAGCACTTGATTCCGATCGTTCAGTTTGTATGGTAGCTGTATGCTATAGTGATCCGGTCCAAACGATATCTTCGGAGATTCGCTTATTGCTTGGATAATGATTCGTTCCAAATATCCTGAAGATATCTCGTCAAATGAAAAAGTTTTCAATGTAAGCACTTGATTCCGATCGTTCAGTTTGTATGGTAGCTATATGCTATAGTGATCCGATCCAAGCAATTTCTTCGGAGCTTCGATTATTGCTTGGATAATGATTCGTTCCAAATATCGTGAAGATATCTCGTCAAATGATAAAGTTTTCAATGTAAGCACTTGATTCCGACGTTCTGCTTGTATGGCAGCTATATGCTATAGTGATCCGAGCTGAACAATTTCTTCGGAGATTCCAGTATTGCTTGAGATAATGATCCGCTCCAAATTTGGTGAAGATATCTCGTCACATAAAAAAGTTTTAATGTATGATAGCTGTATGCTATAGTGATCCGATCCAAACAATATCTTCGGAGATTCGATTATTGCTTGGATAATGATTAGTTCCAAATATCCTGAAGATATCTCGTCAAATGAAAAAGTTTTCAATGTAAGCACTTGATTCCGATCGTTCAGTTTGTATGGTAGCTATATGCTATAGTGATCCGATCCAAGCAATTTCTTCGGAGCTTCGATTATTGCTTGGATAATGATTCGTTCCAAATATCGTGAAGATATCTCGTCAACTGATAAAGTTTTCAATGTAAGCACTTGATTCCGACGTTCTGCTTGTATGGCAGCTATATGCTATAGTGATCCGATCTGAACAATTTCTTCGGAGATTCCAGTATTGCTTGAGATAATGATCAGTTCCAAATTTTGTGAAGATATCTCGTCAAATGAAAAGGTTTTCAATGTAAGCACTTGATTGCGATCGTTCAATTTGTATGGTAGCTATATGCTATAGTGATCCGATCTAAACAATTTCTTCGGAGATTCCAGTATTGACTTAGATAATGAGCCGTTCCAAATTTGGTGAAGATATCTCGTCAAATGAAACAGTTTTCAATGTAAGCACTTGATTCCGATCGTTCAATTTGTATGGTAGCTATATGCTATAGTGATCCGATCTGAATAATTTCTTCGGAGATGCCAGTATTGACGCAGGTAATGATCAGCTCCAAATTTTGTGAAGATATCTCGTCACATGAAAACTTTTCTATGTAAGCACTTGATTCCGATCGTTCAGTTTGTATGGTAGCTGTATGCTATAGTGATCCGATCCAAACAATATCTTCGGAGATTCGCTTAATGCTTGGATAATGATTCGTTCCAAATATCCTGAAGATATCTCGTCAAATGAAAAAGTTTTCAATGCAAGCACTTGATTCCGATCGTTCAGTTTGTATGGTAGCTATATGCTATAGTGATCCCATCTAAACAATTTCTTCGGAGATTCCAGTATTGACTTAGATAATGATCCGTTCCAAATTTGGTGAAGATATCTCGTCACATGAAAAAGTTTTCAATGTAAGCACTTGATTCCGATCGTTCAGTTTGTGTGGTAGCTGTATGCTATAGTGATCCGATCCAAACAATTTCTTCGGAGATTCCAGTATTGCTTGGATAATGATTCGTTCCAAATATCCTGAAGATATCGCGTCAAATGAAAAAGTTTTCAAAGTAAGCACTTGATTCCGATCGTTCAGTTTGTATGGCAGCTATATGCTATAGTGATAATGATCTGTTCCAAATTTCGTGAAGATATCTCGTCAAATGAAAAGGTTTTCAATGTAAGCACTTGATTGCGATCGTTCAATTTGTATGGTAGCTATATGCTATAGTGATCCGATCCAAACAATTTCTTCGGAGATTCCAGTATTGCTTGGATAATGATTCGTTCCAAATATCCTGAAGATATCGCGTCAAATGAAAAAGTTTTCAAAGTAAGCACTTGATTCCGATCGTTCAGTTTGTATGGCAGCTATATGCTATAGTGATAATGATCAGTTCCAAATTTTGTGAAGATATCTCGTCATATGAAAACTTTTCTATGTAAGTACTTGATTCCGACGTTCAGTTTGTATGGCAGCTATATGCTATAATGATCCGATCTGAACAATTTCTTCGGAGATTCCAGTATTGCTTGAGATAATGATCCGCTCCAAATTTTGTGAAGATATCTCGTCACATGAAAACTTTTCTATGTAAGCACTTGATTCCGATCATTCAGTTTGTATGGTAGCTGTATGCTATAGTGATCCGATCCAAACAATATCTTCGGAGATTCGCTTATTGCTTGGATAATGATTCGTTCCAAATATCCTGAAGATATCTCGTCAAATGAAAAAGTTTTCAATGTAAGCACTTGATTCCGATCGTTCAGTTTGTATGGTAGCTATATGCTATAGTGAACCGATCCAAGCAATTTCTTCGGAGCTTCGATTATTGCTTGGATAATGATTCGTTCCAAATATCGTGAAGATATCTCGTCAAATGATAAAGTTTTCAATGTAAGCACTTGATTCCGACGTTCAGTGTGTATGGCAGCTATATGTTATAGTGATCCGATCTAAATAATTTCTTCGGAGATTCCAGTATTGACTTAGATAATGAGCCGTTCCAAATTTGGTGAAGATATCTCGTCAAATGAAAAAGTTTTCAAAGTAAGCACTTGATTCCGATCGTTCAGTTTGTATGGCAGCTATATGCTATAGTGATAATGATCTGTTCCAAATTTCGTGAAGATATCTCGTCAAATGAAAAGGTTTTCAATGTAAGCACTTGATTGCGATCGTTCAATTTGTATGGTAGCTATATGCTATAGTGATCCGATCTAAACAATTTCTTCGGAGATTCCAGTGTTGACTTAGATTATGATCCGTTCCAAATTTGGTGAAGATATCTCGTCAAATGAAAAGGTTTTCAATGTAAGCACTTGATTCCGATCGTTCAGTTTGTATGGTAGCTATATGCTATAGTGATCCGATCCAAGGAAATTCTTCGGAGCTTCGATTATTGCTTGGATAATGATTCGTTCCAAATATCGTGAAGATATCTCGTCAAATGAAAAAGTTTTCAATGTAAGCACTTGATTCCGACGTTCAGTGTGTATGGCAGCTATATGTTATAGTGATCCGATCTAAACAATTTCTTCGGAGACTCCAGTATTGACGTAGGTAATGCTCAGTTCCAAATTTTGTGAAGATATCTCGTTAAATGAAAAAGTTTTCAATGTAAGCACTTCATTCCGATCGTTCAGTTTGTATGGTAGCTGTATGCTATAGTGATCCGATCCAAACGATATCTTCGGAGATTCGATTATTGCTTGGATAATGATTCGTTCCAAATATCCTGAAGATATCGCGTCAAATGAAAAAGCTTTCAAAGTAAGCACTTGATTGCGATCGTTCAATTTGTATGGTAGCTATATGCTATAGTGATCCGATCTAAACAATTTCTTCGGAGATTCCAGTATTGACTTAGATAATGAGCCGTTCCAAATTTGGTGAAGATATCTCGTCAAATGAAAAAGTTTTCAAAGTAAGCACCTGATTCCGATCGTTTAGTTTGTATGGCAGCTATATGCTATAGTGATCCGATCTAAACAATTTCTTCGGAGATTCCAGTATTGACGTAGGTAATGATCAGTTCCAAATTTTGTGAAGATATCTCGTCAAATGAAAAGGTTTTCAATGTAAGCACTTGATTGCGATCGTTCAATTTGTATGGTAGCTATATGCTATAGTGATCCGATCTGAACAATTTCTTCGGAGATTCCAGTATTGACGTAGGTAATGATCAGTTCCAAATTTTGTGAAGATATCTCGTCAAATGAAAAGGTTTTCAATGTAAGCACTTGATTGCGATCGTTCAATTTGTATGGTAGCTATATGCTATAGTGATCCGATCTGAACAATTTCTTCGGAGATTCCAGTATTGACGTAGGTAATGATCAGTTCCAAATTTTGTGAAGATATCTCGTCAAATGAAAAGGTTTTCAATGTAAGCACTTGATTGCGATCGTTCAATTTGTATGGTAGCTATATGCTATAGTGATCCGATCTAAACAATTTTTTCGGAGATTCCAGTGTTGACTTAGATTATGATCCGTTCCAAATTTGGTGAAGATATCTCGTCAAATGAAAAGGTTTTCAATGTAAGCACTTGATTCCGATCGTTCAGTTTGTATGGTAGCTATATGCTATAGTGATCCGATCCAAGGAAATTCTTCGGAGCTTCGATTATTGCTTGGATAATGATTCGTTCCAAATATCGTGAAGATATCTCGTCAAATGAAAAATTTTTCATTGTAAGCACTTGATTCCGATCGTTCAGTTTGTATGGTAGCTATATGCTATAGTGATCCGATCCAAGCAATTTCTTCGGAGCTTCGATTATTGCTTGGATAATGATTCGTTCCAAATATCGTGAAGATATCTCGTCAAATGATAAAGTTTTCAATGTAAGCACTTGATTCCGACGTTCAGTGTGTATGGCAGCTATATGTTATAGTGATCCGATCTAAACAATTTCTTCGGAGATTCCAGTATTGACTTAGATAATGAGCCGTTCCAAATTTGGTGAAGATATCTCGTCAAATGAAAAAGTTTTCAAAGTAAGCACTTGATTCCGATCGTTCAGTTTGTATGCCAGCTATATGCTATAGTGATAATGATCTGTTCCAAATTTCGTGAAGATATCTCGTCAAATGAAAAGGTTTTCAATGTAAGCACTTGATTGCGATCGTTCAATTTGTATGGTAGCTATATGCTATAGTGATCCGATCTAAACAATTTCTTCGGAGATTCCAGTATTGGCGTAGGTAATGATCAGTTCCAAATTTTGTGAAGATATCTCGTCAAATGAAAAGGTTTTCAATGTAAGCACTTGATTGCGATCGTTCAATTTGTATGGTAGCTATATGCTATAGTGATCCGATCTAAACAATTTCTTCGGAGATTCCAGTATTGACTTAGATAATGAGCCGTTCCAAATTTGGTGAAGATATCTCGTCAAATGAAAAAGTTTTCAAAGTAAGCACTTGATTCCGATCGTTCAGTTTGTATGGCAGCTATATGCTATAGTGATAATGATCTGTTCCAAATTTCGTGAAGATATCTCGTCAAATGAAAAGGTTTTCAATGTAAGCACTTGATTGCGATCGTTCAATTTGTATGGTAGCTATATGCTATAGTGATCCGATCTAAACAATTTCTTCGGAGATTCCAGTATTGACGTAGGTAATGATCAGTTCCAAATTTTGTGAAGATATCTCGTCAAATGAAAAGGTTTTCAATGTAAGCACTTGATTGCGATCGTTCAATTTGTATGGTAGCTATATGCTATAGTGATCCGATCTGAACAATTTCTTCGGAGATTCCAGTATTGACGTAGGTAATGATCAGTTCCAAATTTTGTGAAGATATCTCGTCAAATGAAAAGGTTTTCAATGTAAGCACTTGATTGCGATCGTTCAATTTGTATGGTAGCTATATGCTATAGTGATCCGATCTAAACAATTTTTTCGGAGATTCCAGTATTGCTTGAGATAATGATCCGCTCCAAATTTTGTGAAGATATCTCGTCACATGAAAACTTTTCTATGTAAGCACTTGATTCCGATCATTCAGTTTGTATGGTAGCTGTATGCTATAGTGATCCGATCCAAACAATATCTTCGGAGATTCGCTTATTGCTTGGATAATGATTCGTTCCAAATATCCTGAAGATATCTCGTCAAATGAAAAATTTTTCATTGTAAGCACTTGATTCCGATCGTTCAGTTTGTATGGTAGCTATATGCTATAGTGATCCGATCCAAGCAATTTCTTCGGAGCTTCGATTATTGCTTGGATAATGATTCGTTCCAAATATCGTGAAGATATCTCGTCAAATGATAAAGTTTTCAATGTAAGCACTTGATTCCGACGTTCAGTGTGTATGGCAGCTATATGTTATAGTGATCCGATCTAAACAATTTCTTCGGAGATTCCAGTATTGACTTAGATAATGAGCCGTTCCAAATTTGGTGAAGATATCTCGTCAAATGAAAAAGTTTTCAAAGTAAGCACTTGATTCCGATCGTTCAGTTTGTATGCCAGCTATATGCTATAGTGATAATGATCTGTTCCAAATTTCGTGAAGATATCTCGTCAAATGAAAAGGTTTTCAATGTAAGCACTTGATTGCGATCGTTCAATTTGTATGGTAGCTATATGCTATAGTGATCCGATCTAAACAATTTCTTCGGAGATTCCAGTATTGACGTAGGTAATGATCAGTTCCAAATTTTGTGAAGATATCTCGTCAAATGAAAAGGTTTTCAATGTAAGCACTTGATTGCGATCGTTCAATTTGTATGGTAGCTATATGCTATAGTGATCCGATCTAAACAATTTCTTCGGAGATTCCAGTATTGACTTAGATAATGAGCCGTTCCAAATTTGGTGAAGATATCTCGTCAAATGAAAAAGTTTTCAAAGTAAGCACTTGATTCCGATCGTTCAGTTTGTATGGCAGCTATATGCTATAGTGATAATGATCTGTTCCAAATTTCGTGAAGATATCTCGTCAAATGAAAAGGTTTTCAATGTAAGCACTTGATTGCGATCGTTCAATTTGTATGGTAGCTATATGCTATAGTGATCCGATCTAAACAATTTCTTCGGAGATTCCAGTGTTGACTTAGATTATGATCCGTTCCAAATTTGGTGAAGATATCTCGTCAAATGAAAAGGTTTTCAATGTAAGCACTTGATTCCGATCGTTCAGTTTGTATGGTAGCTATATGCTATAGTGATCTGATCCAAGGAAATTCTTCGGAGCTTCGATTATTGCTTGGATAATGATTCGTTCCAAATATCGTGAAGATATCTCGTCAAATGAAAAAGTTTTCAATGTAAGCACTTGATTCCGACGTTCAGTGTGTATGGCAGCTATATGTTATAGTGATCCGATCTAAACAATTTCTTCGGAGACTCCAGTATTGACGTAGGTAATGATCAGTTCCAAATTTTGTGAAGATATCTCGTTAAATGAAAAAGTTTTCAATGTAAGCACTTCATTCCGATCGTTCAGTTTGTATGGTAGCTGTATGCTATAGTGATCCGATCCAAACGATATCTTCGGAGATTCGATTATTGCTTGGATAATGATTCGTTCCAAATATCCTGAAGATATCGCGTCAAATGAAAAAGTTTTCAAAGTAAGCACTTGATTGCGATCGTTCAATTTGTATGGTAGCTATATGCTATAGTGATCCGATCTAAACAATTTCTTCGGAGATTCCAGTATTGACTTAGATAATGAGCCGTTCCAAATTTGGTGAAGATATCTCGTCAAATGAAAAAGTTTTCAAAGTAAGCACCTGATTCCGATCGTTTAGTTTGTATGGCAGCTATATGCTATAGTGATCCGATCTAAACAATTTCTTCGGAGATTCCAGTATTGACGTAGGTAATGATCAGTTCCAAATTTTGTGAAGATATCTCGTCAAATGAAAAGGTTTTCAATGTAAGCACTTGATTGCGATCGTTCAATTTGTATGGTAGCTATATGCTATAGTGATCCGATCTGAACAATTTCTTCGGAGATTCCAGTATTGACGTAGGTAATGATCAGTTCCAAATTTTGTGAAGATATCTCGTCAAATGAAAAGGTTTTCAATGTAAGCACTTGATTGCGATCGTTCAATTTGTATGGTAGCTATATGCTATAGTGATCCGATCTGAACAATTTCTTCGGAGATTCCAGTATTGACGTAGGTAATGATCAGTTCCAAATTTTGTGAAGATATCTCGTCAAATGAAAAGGTTTTCAATGTAAGCACTTGATTGCGATCGTTCAATTTGTATGGTAGCTATATGCTATAGTGATCCGATCTAAACAATTTTTTCGGAGATTCCAGTGTTGACTTAGATTATGATCCGTTCCAAATTTGGTGAAGATATCTCGTCACATGAAAAGGTTTTCAATGTAAGCACTTGATTCCGATCGTTCAGTGTGTATGGCAGCTATATGCTATAGTGATCCGATCCAAACGATATCTTCGGAGATTCGATTATTGCTTGGATAATGATTCGTTCCAAATATCCTGAAGATATCGCGTCAAATGAAAAAGTTTTCAAAGTAAGCACTTGATTCCGATCGTTCAGTTTGTATGGTAGCTATATGCTATAGTGATCCGATCCAAGCAATTTCTTCGGAGCTTCGATTATTGCTTGGATAATGATTCGTTCCAAATATCGTGAAGATATCTCGTCAAATGAAAAAGTTTTCAATGTAAGCACTTGATTCCGACGTTCAGTGTGTATGGCAGCTATATGTTATAGTGATCCGATCTAAACAATTTCTTCGGAGACTCGATAATTGCTTGGATAATGATTCGTTCCAAATATCCTGAAGATATCGCGTCAAATGAAAAAGTTTTCAAAGTAAGCACTTGATTGCGATCGTTCAATTTGTATGGTAGCTATATGCTATAGTGATCCCATCTAAACAATTTCTTCGGAGATTCCAGTATTGACTTAGATAATGAGCCGTTCCAAATTTAGTGAAGATATCTCGTCAAATGGAAAAGTTTTCAAAGTAAGCACTTGATTCCGATCGTTCAGTTTGTATGGCAGCTATATGCTATAGTGATAATGATCTGTTCCAAATTTCGTGAAGATATCTCGTCAAATGAAAAAGTTTTCAAAGTAAGCACTTGATTCCGATCGTTCAGTTTGTATGGCAGCTATATGCTATAGTGATAATGATCTGTTCCAAATTTCGTGAAGATATCTCGTCAAATGAAAAGGTTTTCAAAGTAAGCACTTGATTCCGATCGTTCAGTTTGTATGGCAGCTATATGCTATAGTGATAATGATCTGTTCCAAATTTCGTGAAGATATCTCGTCAAATGAAAAAGTTTTCAAAGTAAGCACTTGATTCCGATCGTTCAGTTTGTATGGCAGCTATATGCTATAGTGATAATGATCCGTTCCAAATTTGGTGAAGATATCTCGTCAAATGAAAAGGTTTTCAATGTAAGCACTTGATTCCGATCGTTCAGTTTGTATGGTAGCTGTATGCTATAGTGATCCGATCCAAACGATATCTTCGGAGATTCGATTATTGCTTGGATAATGATTCGTTCCAAATATCCTGAAGATATCGCGTCAAATGAAAAAGTTTTCAATGTAAGCACTTGATTGCGATCGTTCAATTTGTATGGTAGCTATATGCTATAGTGATCCGATCTAAACAATTTCTTCGGAGATTCCAGTATTGACTTAGATAATGAGCCGTTCCAAATTTGGTGAAGATATCTCGTCAAATGAAAAAGTTTTCAAAGTAAGCACTTGATTCCGATCGTTCAGTTTGTATGGCAGCTATATGCTATAGTGATAATGATCTGTTCCAAATTTCGTGAAGATATCTCGTCAAATGAAAAAGTTTTCAAAGTAAGCACTTGATTCCGATCGTTCAGTTTGTATGGCAGCTATATGCTATAGTGATAATGATCCGTTCCAAATTTGGTGAAGATATCTCGTCAAATGAAAAGGTTTTCAATGTAAGCACTTGATTCCGATCGTTCAGTTTGTATGGTAGCTGTATGCTATAGTGATCCGATCCAAACGATATCTTCGGAGATTCGATTATTGCTTGGATAATGATTCGTTCCAAATATCCTGAAGATATCGCGTCAAATGAAAAAGTTTTCAATGTAAGCACTTGATTGCGATCGTTCAATTTGTATGGTAGCTATATGCTATAGTGATCCGATCTAAACAATTTCTTCGGAGATTCCTGTGTTGACTTAGATTATGATCTGTTCCAAATTTGGTGAAGATATCTCGTCAAATGAAAAGGTTTTCAATGTAAGCACTTGATTGCGATCGTTCAATTTGTATGGTAGCTATATGCTATAGTGATCCGATCTAAACAATTTCTTCGGAGATTCCAGTATTGACTTAGATAATGAGCCGTTCCAAATTTGGTGAAGATATCTCGTCAAATGAAAAAGTTTTCAATGTAAGCACTTGATTCCGATCGTTCAGTTTGTATGGTAGCTATATGCTATAGTGATCCGATCTAAGCAATTTCTTCGGAGATGCCAGTATTGACGTAGGTAATGATCAGTGCCAAATTTTGTGAAGATATCTCGTCATATGAAAACTTTTCTATGTAAGTACTTGATTCCGACGTTCAGTTTGTATGGCAGCTATATGCTATAATGATCCGATCTGAACAATTTCTTCGGAGATTCCAGTATTGCTTGAGATAATGATCCGCTCCAAATTTTGTGAAGATATCTCGTCACATGAAAACTTTTCTATGTAAGCACTTGATTCCGATCGTTCAGTTTGTATGGTAGCTGTATGCTATAGTGATCCGATCCAAACAATATCTTCGGAGATTCGCTTATTGCTTGGATAATGATTCGTTCCAAATATCCTGAAGATATCGCGTCAAATAAAAAAGTTTTCAAAGTAAGCACTTGATTCCGATCGTTCAGTTTGTATGGTAGCTATATGCTATAGTGATCCGATCCAAGCAATTTCTTCGGAGCTTCGATTATTGCTTGGATAATGATTCGTTCCAAATATCGTGAAGATATCTCGTCAAATGAAAAAGTTTTCAATGTAAGCACTTGATTCCGACGTTCAGTGTGTATGGCAGCTATATGTTATAGTGATCCGATCTAAACAATTTCTTCGGAGACTCGATTATTGCTTGGATAATGATTCGTTCCAAATATCCTGAAGATATCGCGTCAAATGAAAAAGTTTTCAAAGTAAGCACTTGATTGCGATCGTTCAATTTGTATGGTAGCTATATGCTATAGTGATCCGATCTAAACAATTTCTTCGGAGATTCCAGTATTGACTTAGATAATGAGCCGTTCCAAATTTAGTGAAGATATCTCGTCAAATGAAAAAGTTTTCAAAGTAAGCACTTGATTCCGATCGCTCAGTTTGTATGGCAGCTATATGCTATAGTGATAATGATCTGTTCCAAATTTCGTGAAGATATCTCGTCAAATGAAAAAGTTTTCAAAGTAAGCACTTGATTCCGATCGTTCAGTTTGTATGGCAGCTATATGCTATAGTGATAATGATCTGTTCCAAATTTCGTGAAGATATCTCGTCAAATGAAAAGGTTTTCAAAGTAAGCACTTGATTCCGATCGTTCAGTTTGTATGGCAGCTATATGCTATAGTGATAATGATCTGTTCCAAATTTCGTGAAGATATCTCGTCAAATGAAAAAGTTTTCAAAGTAAGCACTTGATTCCGATCGTTCAGTTTGTATGGCAGCTATATGCTATAGTGATAATGATCCGTTCCAAATTTGGTGAAGATATCTCGTCAAATGAAAAGGTTTTCAATGTAAGCACTTGATTCCGATCGTTCAGTTTGTATGGTAGCTGTATGCTATAGTGATCCGATCCAAACGATATCTTCGGAGATTCGATTATTGCTTGGATAATGATTCGTTCCAAATATCCTGAAGATATCGCGTCAAATGAAAAAGTTTTCAAAGTAAGCACTTGATTGCGATCGTTCAATTTGTATGGTAGCTATATGCTATAGTGATCCGATCTAAACAATTTCTTCGGAGATTCCAGTATTGACTTAGATAATGAGCCGTTCCAAATTTGGTGAAGATATCTCGTCAAATGAAAAAGTTTTCAAAGTAAGCACTTGATTCCGATCGTTCAGTTTGTATGGCAGCTATATGCTATAGTGATAATGATCTGTTCCAAATTTCGTGAAGATATCTCGTCAAATGAAAAGGTTTTCAATGTAAGCACTTGATTGCGATCGTTCAATTTGTATGGTAGCTATATGCTATAGTGATCCGATCTAAACAATTTCTTCGGAGATTCCAGTGTTGACTTAGATTATGATCTGTTCCAAATTTGGTGAAGATATCTCGTCAAATGAAAAGGTTTTCAATGTAAGCACTTGATTGCGATCTTTCAATTTGTATGGTAGCTATATGCTATAGTGATCCGATCTAAACAATTTCTTCGGAGATTCCAGTATTGACTTAGATAATGAGCCGTTCCAAATTTGGTGAAGATATCTCGTCAAAGATATCGCGTCAAATGAAAAAGTTTTCAAAGTAAGCACTTGATTCCGATCGTTCAGTTTGTATGGCAGCTATATGCTATAGTGATAATGATCTGTTCCAAATTTCGTGAAGATATCTCGTTAAATGAAAAAGTTTTCTATGCAAGCACTTGATTCCGACGTTCAGTTTGTATGGCAGCTATATGCTATAATGATCCGATCTGAACAATTTCTTCGGAGATTCCAGTATTGCTTGAGATAATGATCCGCTCCAAATTTTGTGAAGATATCTCGTCACATGAAAACTTTTCTATGTAAGCACTTGATTCCGATCGTTCAGTTTGTATGGTAGCTGTATGCTATAGTGATCCGATCCAAACAATATCTTTGGAGATTCGCTTATTGCTTGGATAATGATTCGTTCCAAATATCGTGCAGATATCTCGTCAAATGAAAAAGTTTTCAATGTAAGCACTTGATTCCGACGTTCAGTGTGTATGGCAGCTATATGTTATAGTGATCCGATCTAAACAATTTCTTCGGAGACTCGATTATTGCTTGGATAATGATTCGTTCCAAATATCCTGAAGATATCGCGTCAAATGAAAAAGTTTTCAAAGTAAGCACTTGATTGCGATCGTTCAATTTGTATGGTAGCTATATGCTATAGTGATCCGATCTAAACAATTTCTTCGGAGATTCCAGTATTGACTTAGATAATGAGCCGTTCCAAATTTAGTGAAGATATCTCGTCAAATGAAAAAGTTTTCAAAGTAAGCACTTGATTCCGATCGTTCAGTTTGTATGGCAGCTATATGCTATAGTGATAATGATCTGTTCCAAATTTCGTGAAGATATCTCGTCAAATGAAAAAGTTTTCAAAGTAAGCACTTGATTCCGATCGTTCAGTTTGTATGGCAGCTATATGCTATAGTGATAATGATCTGTTCCAAATTTCGTGAAGATATCTCGTCAAATGAAAAGGTTTTCAAAGTAAGCACTTGATTCCGATCGTTCAGTTTGTATGGCAGCTATATGCTATAGTGATAATGATCTGTTCCAAATTTCGTGAAGATATCTCGTCAAATGAAAACTTTTCTATGTAAGTACTTGATTCCGACGTTCAGTTTGTATGGCAGCTATATGCTATAATGATCCGATCTGAACAATTTCTTCGGAGATTCCAGTATTGCTTGAGATAATGATCCGCTCCAAATTTTGTGAAGATATCTCGTCACATGAAAACTTTTCTATGTAAGCACTTGATTCCGATCGTTCAGTTTGTATGGTAGCTGTATGCTATAGTGATAATGATCTGTTCCAAATTTCGTGAAGATATCTCGTTAAATGAAAAAGTTTTCTATGCAAGCACTTGATTCCGACGTTCAGTTTGTATGGCAGCTATATGTTATAATGATCCGATCTGAACAATTTCTTCGGAGATTCCAGTATTGCTTGAGATAATGATCCGCTCCAAATTTTGTGAAGATATCTCGTCACATGAAAACTTTTCTATGTAAGCACTTGATTCCGATCGTTCAGTTTGTATGGTAGCTGTATGCTATAGTGATCCGATCCAAACAATATCTTTGGAGATTCGCTTATTGCTTGGATAATGATTCGTTCCAAATATCGTGAAGATATCTCGTCAAATGAAAAAGTTTTCAATGTAAGCACTTGATTCCGATCGTTCAGTTTGTATGGCAGCTATATGCTATAGTGATAATGATCTGTTCCAAATTTCGTGAAGATATCTCGTCAAATGAAAAAGTTTTCAAAGTAAGCACTTGATTCCGATCGTTCAGTTTGTATGGCAGCTATATGCTATAGTGATAATGATCTGTTCCAAATATCCTGAAGATATCTCGTCAAATGAAAAAGTTTTCAATGTAAGCACTTGATTCCGATCGTTCAGTTTGTATGGTAGCTATATGCTATAGTGATCCCATCTAAACAATTTCTTCGGAGATTCCAGTATTGACTTAGATAGTGATCCGTTCCAAATTTGGTGAAGATATCTCGTCACATGAAAAAGTTTTCAATGTAAGCACTTGATTCCGATCGTTCAGTTTGTATGGTAGCTGTATGCTATAGTGATCCGATCCAAACGATATCTTCGGAGATTCGATTATTGCTTGGATAATGATTCGTTCCAAATATCCTGAAGATATCGCGTCAAATGAAAAAGTTTTCAAAGTAAGCACTTGATTCCGATCGTTCAGTTTGTATGGCAGCTATATGCTATAGTGATAATGATCTGTTCCAAATTTCGTGAAGATATCTCGTTAAATGAAAAAGTTTTCTATGCAAGCACTTGATTCCGACGTTCAGTTTGTATGGCAGCTATATGCTATAATGATCCGATCTGAACAATTTCTTCGGAGATTCCAGTATTGCTTGAGATAATGATCCGCTCCAAATTTTGTGAAGATATCTCGTCACATGAAAACTTTTCTATGTAAGCACTTGATTCCGATCGTTCAGTTTGTATGGTAGCTGTATGCTATAGTGATCCGATCCAAACAATATCTTTGGAGATTCGCTTATTGCTTGGATAATGATTCGTTCCAAATATCGTGAAGATATCTCGTCAAATTAAAAAGTTTTCAATGTAAGCACTTGATTCCGACGTTCAGTGTGTATGGCAGCTATGTTATAGTGATCCGATCTAAACAATTTCTTCGGAGACTCGATTATTGCTTGGATAATGATTCGTTCCAAATATCCTGAAGATATCGCGTCAAATGAAAAAGTTTTCAAAGTAAGCACTTGAGTGCGATCGTTCAATTTGTATGGTAGCTATATGCTATAGTGATCCGATCTAAACAATTTCTTCGGAGATTCCAGTATTGACTTAGATAATGAGCCGTTCCAAATTTAGTGAAGATATCTCGTCAAATGAAAAAGTTTTCAAAGTAAGCACTTGATTCCGATCGTTCAGTTTGTATGGCAGCTATATGCTATAGTGATAATGATCTGTTCCAAATTTCGTGAAGATATCTCGTCAAATGAAAAAGTTTTCAAAGTAAGCACTTGATTCCGATCGTTCAGTTTTTATGGCAGCTATATGCTATAGTGATAATGATCTGTTCCAAATTTCGTGAAGATATCTCGTCAAATGAAAAGGTTTTCAAAGTAAGCACTTGATTCCGATCGTTCAGTTTGTATGGCAGCTATATGCTATAGTGATAATGATCTGTTCCAAATTTCGTGAAGATATCTCGTCAAATGAAAAAGTTTTCAAAGTAAGCACTTGATTCCAATCGTTCAGTTTGTATGGCAGCTATATGCTATAGTGATAATGATCCGTTCCAAATTTGGTGAAGATATCTCGTCAAATGAAAAGATTTTCAATGTAAGCACTTGATTCCGATCGTTCAGTTTGTATGGTAGCTGTATGCTATAGTGATCCGATCTAAACAATTTCTTCGGAGATTCCAGTATTGACTTAGATAATGAGCCGTTCCAAATTTGGTGAAGATATCTCGTCAAATGAAAAAGTTTTCAAAGTAAGCACTTGATTCCGATCGTTCAGTTTGTATGGCAGCTATATGCTATAGTGATAATGATCTGTTCCAAATTTCGTGAAGATATCTCGTCAAATGAAAAGGTTTTCAATGTAAGCACTTGATTGCGATCGTTCAATTTGTATGGTAGCTATATGCTATAGTGATCCGATCTAAACAATTTCTTCGGAGATTCCAGTGTTGACTTAGATTATGATCTGTTCCAAATTTGGTGAAGATATCTCGTCAAATAAAAAGGTTTTCAAAGTAAGCACTTGATTCCGATCGTTCAGTTTGTATGGCAGCTATATGCTATAGTGATAATGATCTGTTCCAAATTTCGTGAAGATATCGCGTCAAATGAAAAAGTTTTCAAAGTAAGCACTTGATTGCGATCGTTCAATTTGTATGGTAGCTATATGCTATAGTGATCCGATCTAAACAATTTCTTCGGAGATTCCAGTATTGACTTAGATAATAAGCCGTTCCAAATTTGGTGAAGATATCTCGTCAAATGAAAAAGTTTTCAAAGTAAGCACTTGATTCCGATCGTTCAGTTTGTATGGCAGCTATATGCTATAGTGATAATGATCTGTTCCAAATTTCGTGAAGATATCTCGTCAAATGAAAAGGTTTTCAATGTAAGCACTTGATTGCGATCGTTCAATTTGTATGGTAGCTATATGCTATAGTGATCCGATCTAAACAATTTCTTCGGAGATTCCAGTGTTGATTTAGATTATGATCTGTGCCAAATTTGGTGAAGATATCTCGTCAAATGAAAAAGTTTTCAATGTAAGCACTTGATTGCGATCGTTCAATTTGTATGGTAGCTATATGCTATAGTGATCCGATCTAAACAATTTCTTCGGAGATTCCAGTATTGACTTAGATAATGAGCCGTTCCAAATTTGGTGAAGATATCTCGTCAAATGAAAAAGTTTTCAATGTAAGCACTTGATTCCGATCGTTCAGTTTGTATGGTAGCTATATGCTATAGTGATCCGATCTGAACAATTTCTTCGGAGATGCCAGTATTGACGTAGGTAATGATCAGTTCCAAATTTTGTGAAGATATCTCGTCATATGAAAACTTTTCTATGTAAGTACTTGATTCCGACGTTCAGTTTGTATGGCAGCTATATGCTATAATGATCCGATCTGAACAATTTCTTCGGAGATTCCAGTATTGCTTGAGATAATGATCCGCTCCAAATTTTGTGAAGATATCTCGTCACATGAAAACTTTTCTATGTAAGCACTTGATTCCGATCGTTCAGTTTGTATGGTAACTGTATGCTATAGTGATCCGATCCAAACAATATCTTCGGAGATTCGCTTATTGCTTGGATAATGATTCGTTCCAAATATCCTGAAGATATCTCGTCAAATGAAAAAGTTTTCAATGTAAGCACTTGATTCCGATCGTTCAGTTTGTATGGTAGCTATATGCTATAGTGATCCCATCTAAACAATTTCTTCGGAGATTCCAGTATTGACTTAGATAATGATCCGTTCCAAATTTGGTGAAGATATCTCGTCACATGAAAAAGTTTTTAATGTAAGCACTTGATTCCGATCGTTCAGTTTGTATGGTAGCTGTATGCTATAGTGATCCGATCCAAACGATATCTTCGGAGATTCGATTATTGCTTGGATAATGATTCGTTCCAAATATCCTGAAGATATCGCGTCAAATGAAAAAGTTTTCAAAGTAAGCACTTGATTCCGATCGTTCAGTTTGTATGGCAGCTATATGCTATAGTGATAATGATCCGTTCCAAATTTGGTGAAGATATCTCGTCAAATGAAAAGATTTTCAATGTAAGCACTTGATTCCGATCGTTCAGTTTGTATGGTAGCTGTATGCTATAGTGATCCGATCTAAACAATTTCTTCGGAGATTCCAGTATTGACTTAGATAATGAGCCGTTCCAAATTTGGTGAAGATATCTCGTCAAATGAAAAAGTTTTCAAAGTAAGCACTTGATTCCGATCGTTCAGTTTGTATGGCAGCTATATGCTATAGTGATAATGATCTGTTCCAAATTTCGTGAAGATATCTCGTCAAATGAAAAGGTTTTCAATGTAAGCACTTGATTGCGATCGTTCAATTTGTATGGTAGCTATATGCTATAGTGATCCGATCTAAACAATTTCTTCGGAGATTCCAGTGTTGACTTAGATTATGATCTGTTCCAAATTTGGTGAAGATATCTCGTCAAATAAAAAGGTTTTCAAAGTAAGCACTTGATTCCGATCGTTCAGTTTGTATGGCAGCTATATGCTATAGTGATAATGATCTGTTCCAAATTTCGTGAAGATATCGCGTCAAATGAAAAAGTTTTCAAAGTAAGCACTTGAGTGCGATCGTTCAATTTGTATGGTAGCTATATGCTATAGTGATCCGATCTAAACAATTTCTTCGGAGATTCCAGTATTGACTTAGATAATGAGCCGTTCCAAATTTGGTGAAGATATCTCGTCAAATGAAAAAGTTTTCAAAGTAAGCACTTGATTCCGATCGTTCAGTTTGTATGGCAGCTATATGCTATAGTGATAATGATCTGTTCCAAATTTCGTGAAGATATCTCGTCAAATGAAAAGGTTTTCAATGTAAGCACTTGATTGCGATCGTTCAATTTGTATGGTAGCTATATGCTATAGTGATCCGATCTAAACAATTTCTTCGGAGATTCCAGTATTGACTTAGATAATGAGCCGTTCCAAATTTGGTGAAGATATCTCGTCAAATGAAAAAGTTTTCAAAGTAAGCACTTGATTCCGATCGTTCAGTTTGTATGGCAGCTATATGCTATAGTGATAATGATCTGTTCCAAATTTCGTGAAGATATCTCGTCAAATGAAAAGGTTTTCAATGTAAGCACTTGATTGCGATCGTTCAATTTGTATGGTAGCTATATGCTATAGTGATCCGATCTAAACAATTTCTTCGGAGATTCCAGTGTTGACTTAGATTATGATCTGTGCCAAATTTGGTGAAGATATCTCGTCAAATGAAAAAGTTTTCAATGTAAGCACTTGATTGCGATCGTTCAATTTGTATGGTAGCTATATGCTATAGTGATCCGATCTAAACAATTTCTTCGGAGATTCCAGTATTGACTTAGATAATGAGCCGTTCCAAATTTGGTGAAGATATCTCGTCAAATGAAAAAGTTTTCAATGTAAGCACTTGATTCCGATCGTTCAGTTTGTATGGTAGCTATATGCTATAGTGATCCGATCTGAACAATTTCTTCGGAGATGCCAGTATTGACGTAGGTAATGATCAGTTCCAAATTTTGTGAAGATATCTCGTCATATGAAAACTTTTCTATGTAAGTACTTGATTCCGACGTTCAGTTTGTATGGCAGCTATATGCTATAATGATCCGATCTGAACAATTTCTTCGGAGATTCCAGTATTGCTTGAGATAATGATCCGCTCCAAATTTTGTGAAGATATCTCGTCACATGAAAACTTTTCTATGTAAGCACTTGATTCCGATCGTTCAGTTTGTATGGTAGCTGTATGCTATAGTGATCCGATCCAAACAATATCTTCGGAGATTCGCTTATTGCTTGGATAATGATTCGTTCCAAATATCCTGAAGATATCTCGTCAAATGAAAAAGTTTTCAATGTAAGCACTTGATTCCGATCGTTCAGTTTGTATGGTAGCTATATGCTATAGTGATCCCATCTAAACAATTTCTTCGGAGATTCCAGTATTGACTTAGATAATGATCCGTTCCAAATTTGGTGAAGATATCTCGTCACATGAAAAAGTTTTTAATGTAAGCACTTGATTCCGATCGTTCAGTTTGTATGGTAGCTGTATGCTATAGTGATCCGATCCAAACGATATCTTCGGAGATTCGATTATTGCTTGGATAATGATTCGTTCCAAATATCCTGAAGATATCGCGTCAAATGAAAAAGTTTTCAAAGTAAGCACTTGATTCCGATCGTTCAGTTTGTATGGCAGCTATATGCTATAGTGATAATCATCTGTTCCAAATTTCGTGAAGATATCTCGTTAAATGAAAAAGTTTTCTATGCAAGCACTTGATTCCGACGTTCAGTTTGTATGGCAGCTATATGCTATAATGATCCGATCTGAACAATTTCTTCGGAGATTCCAGTATTGCTTGAGATAATGATCCGCTCCAAATTTTGTGCAGATATCTCGTCACATGAAAACTTTTCTATGTAAGCACTTGATTCCGATCGTTCAGTTTGTATGGTAGCTGTATGCTATAGTGATCCGATCCAAACAATATCTTTGGAGATTCGCTTATTGCTTGGATAATGATTCGTTCCAAATATCCTGAAGATATCTCGTCAAATGAAAAAGTTTTCAATGTAAGCACTTGATTCCGATCGTTCAGTTTGTATGGTAGCTATATGCTATAGTGATCCGATCCAAGCAATTTCTTCGGAGCTTCGATTATTGCTTGGATAATGATTCGTTCCAAATATCGTGAAGATATCTCGTCAAATGATAAAGTTTTCAATGTAAGCACTTGATTCCGACGTTCTGCTTGTATGGCAGCTATATGCTATAGTGATCCGATCTGAACAATTTCTTCGGAGATTCCAGTATTGACGTAGGTATTGATTAGTTCCAAATTTTGTGAAAATATCTCGTTAAATGAAAAAGTTTTCAATGTAAGCACTTGATTGCGATCGTTCAATTTGTATGGTAGCTATATGCTATAGTGATCCGATCCAAATAATTTCTTCGGAGCTTCGATTATTGCTTGGATAATGATTCGTTCCAAATATCGTGAAGATATCTCGTCAAATGATAAAGTTTTCAATGTAAGCACTTGATTCCGATCGTTCAGTTTGTATGGTAGCTGTATGCTATAGTGATCCGATCCAAACAATATCTTTGGAGATTCGCTTATTGCTTGGATAATGATTCGTTCCAAATATCCTGAAGATATCTCGTCAAATGAAAAAGTTTTCAATGTAAGCACTTGATTCCGATCGTTCAGTTTGTATGGTAGCTATATGCTATAGTGATCCGATCAAAGCAATTTCTTCGGAGCTTCGATTATTGCTTGGATAATGATTCGTTCAAAATATCGTGAAGTCAAATGATAAAGTTTTCAATGTAAGCACTTGATTCCGACGTTCTGCTTGTATGGCAGCTATATGCTATAGTGATCCGATCTGAACAATTTCTTCGGAGATTCCAGTATTGACGTAGGTAATGATCAGTTCCAAATTTTGTGAAGATATCTCGTTAAATTAAAAAGTTTTCAATGTAAGCACTTGATTGCGATCGATCAATTTGTATGGTAGCTATATGCTATAGTGATCCGATCCAAATAATTTCTTCGGAGATTCGATTATTGCTTGGATATATATTCGTTCCACCTAACGTGAAGATATTTCGTCAAATGAAAAAGTTTTCAATGTAAGCACTTGATTCCGACGTTCTGCTTGTATGGCAGCGATATGCTATAGTAATCCGATCTGAACAATTTCTTCGGAGATTCCAGTATTGACGTAGGTATTGATTAGTTCCAAATTTTGTGAAGATATCTCGTTAAATGAAAAAGTTTTCAATGTAAGCACTTGATTGCGATCGTTCAATTTGTATGGTAGCTATATGCTATAGTGATCCGATCTAAACAATTTCTTCGGAGATTCCAGTATTGACTTAGATTATGATCCGTTCCAAATTTGGTGAAGATATCTCGTCACATGAAGAAGTTTTTAATGTAAGCACTTGATTCCGATCGTTCAGTTTGTATGGTAGCTGTATGCTATAGTGATCCGATCCAAACGATATCTTCGGAGATTCGATTATTGCTTGGATAATGATTCGTTCCATATATCCTGAAGATATCTCGTCAAATGAAAAAGTTTTCAATGTAAGCACTTGATTCCGATCGTTCAGTTTGTATGGTAGCTATATGCTATAGTGATCCGATCCAAGCAATTTCTTCGGAGATTCCAGTATTGACTTAGATTATGATCCGTTCCAAATTTGGTGAAGATATCTCGTCACATGAAGAAGTTTTTAATGTAAGCACTTGATTCCGATCGTTCAGTTTGTATGGTAGCTGTATGCTATAGTGATCCGATCCAAACGATATCTTCGGAGATTCGATTATTGCTTGGATAATGATTCGTTCCAAATATCCTGAAGATATCGCGTCAAATGAAAAAGTTTTCAAAGTAAGCACTTGATTCCGATCGTTCAGTTTGTATGGCAGCTATATACTATAGTGATCCGATCTGAACAATTTCTTCGGAGATGCCAGTATTGACATAGGTTATGATCAGTTCCAAATTTTGTGAAGATATCTCGTCAAATGAAAAGGTTTTCAATGTAAGCACTTGATTGCGATCGTTCAATTTGTATGGTAGCTATATGCTATAGTGATCCGATCCAAATAATTTCTTCGGAGATTCGATTATTGCTTGGATATATATTCGTTCCACCTAACGTGAAGATATTTCGTCAAATGAAAAAGTTTTCAATGTAAGCACTTGATTCCGACGTTCTGCTTGTATGGCAGCGATATGCTATAGTAATCCGATCTGAACAATTTCTTCGGAGATTCCAGTATTGACGTAGGTATTGATTAGTTCCAAATTTTGTGAAGATATCTCGTTAAATGAAAAAGTTTTCAATGTAAGCACTTGATTGCGATCGTTCAATTTGTATGGTAGCTATATGCTATAGTGATCCGATCTAAACAATTTCTTCGGAGATTCCAGTATTGACTTAGATTATGATCCGTTCCAAATTTGGTGAAGATATCTCGTCACATGAAAAAGTTTTTAATGTAAGCACTTGATTCCGATCGTTCAGCTTGTATGGTAGCTGTATGCTATAGTGATCCGATCCAAACGATATCTTCGGAGATTCGATTATTGCTTGGATAATGATTCGTTCCAAATATCCTGAAGATATCGCGTCAAATGAAAAAGTTTTCAATGTAAGCACTTGATTCCGATCGTTCAGTTTGTATAGTAGCTATATGCTATAGTGATCCGATCTGAACAATTTCTTCGGAGATGCCAGTATTGACGTAGGTAATGATCAGTTCCAAATTTTGTGAAGATATCTCGTCATATGAAAACTTTTCTATGTAAGTACTTGATTCCGACGTTCAGTTTGTATGGCAGCTATATGCTATAATGATCCGATCTGAACAATTTCTTCGGAGATTCCAGTATTGCTTGAGATAATGATCCGCTCCAAATTTTGTGAAGATATCTCGTCACATGAAAACTTTTCTATGTAAGCACTTGATTCCGATCGTTCAGTTTGTATGGTAGCTGTATGCTATAGTGATCCGATCCAAACAATATCTTCGGAGATTCGCTTATTGCTTGGATAATGATTCGTTCCAAATATCCTGAAGATATCTCGTCAAATGAAAAAGTTTTCAATGTAAGCACTTGATTCCGATCGTTCAGTTTGTATGGTAGCTATATGCTATAGTGATCCCATCTAAACAATTTCTTCGGAGATTCCAGTATTGACTTAGATAATGATCCGTTCCAAATTTGGTGAAGATATCTCGTCACATGAAAAAGTTTTTAATGTAAGCACTTGATTCCGATCGTTCAGTTTGTATGGTAGCTGTATGCTATAGTGATCCGATCCATACGATATTTTCGGAGATTCGATTATTGCTTGGATAATGATTCGTTCCAAATATCCTGAAGATATCGCGTCAAATGAAAAAGTTTTCAAAGTAAGCACTTGATTCCGATCGTTCAGTTTGTATGGCAGCTATATGCTATAGTGATAATGATCTGTTCCAAATTTCGTGAAGATATCTCGTTAAATGAAAAAGTTTTCTATGCAAGCACTTGATTCCGACGTTCAGTTTGTATGGCAGCTATATGCTATAATGATCCGATCTGAACAATTTCTTCGGAGATTCCAGTATTGCTTGAGATAATGATCCGCTCCAAATTTTGTGAAGATATCTCGTCACATGAAAACTTTTCTATGTAAGCACTTAATTCCGATCGTTCAGTTTGTATGGTAGCTGTATGCTATAGTGATCCGATCCAAACAATATCTTTGGAGATTCTCTTATTGCTTGGATAATGATTCGTTCCAAATATCCTGAAGATATCTCGTCAAATGAAAAAGTTTTCAATGTAAGCACTTGATTCCGATCGTTCAGTTTGTATGGTAGCTATATGCTATAGTGATCCGATCCAAGCAATTTCTTCGGAGCTTCGATTATTGCTTGGATAATGATTCGTTCCAAATATCGTGAAGATATCTCGTCAAATGATAAAGTTTTCAATGTAAGCACTTGATTCCGACGTTCTGCTTGTATGGCAGCTATATGCTATAGTGATCCGATCTGAACAATTTCTTCGGAGATTCCAGTATTGACGTAGGTATTGATTAGTTCCAAATTTTGTGAAGATATCTCGTCAAATGATAAAGTTTTCAATGTAAGCACTTGATTCCGACGTTCTGCTTGTATGGCAGCGATATGCTATAGTAATCCGATCTGAACAATTTCTTCGGAGATTCCAGTATTGCTTGAGATAATGATCCGCTCCAAATTTTGTGAAGATATCTCGTCACATGAAAACTTTTCTATGTAAGCACTTGATTCCGATCGTTCAGTTTGTATGGTAGCTGTATGCTATAGTGATAATGATCTGTTCCGAATTTCGTGAAGATATCTCGTTAAATGAAAAAGTTTTCTATGCAAGCACTTGATTCCGACGTTCAGTTTGTATGGCAGCTATATGCTATAATGATCAGATCTGAACAATTTCTTCGGAGATTCCAGTATTGCTTGAGATAATGATCCGCTCCAAATTTTGTGAAGATATCTCGTCACATGAAAACTTTTCTATGTAAGCACTTGATTCCGATCGTTCAGTTTGTATGGCAGCTATATGCTATAGTGATAATGATCTGTTCCAAATTTCGTGAAGATATCTCGTTAAATGAAAAAGTTTTCTATGCAAGCACTTGATTCCGACGTTCAGTTTGTATGGCAGCGATATGCTATAGTAATCCGATCTGAACAATTTCTTCGGAGATTCCAGTATTGCTTGAGATAATGATCCGCTCCAAATTTTGTGAAGATATCTCGTCACATTAAAACTTTTCTATGTAAGCACTTGATTCCGATCGTTCAGTTTGTATGGTAGCTGTATGCTATAGTGATCCGATCCAAACAATATCTTTGGAGATTCGCTTATTGCTTGGATAATGATTCGTTCCAAATATCCTGAAGATATCTCGTCAAATAAAAAAGTTTTCAATGTAAGCACTTGGTTCCGATCGTTCAGTTTGTATGGTAGCTATATGCTATAGTGATCCGATCCAAGCAATTTCTTCGGAGCTTCGATTATTGCTTGGATAATGATTCGTTCCAAATATCGTGAAGATATCTCGTCAAATGATAAAGTTTTCAATGTAAGCACTTGATTCCGACGTTCTGCTTGTATGGCAGCTATATGCTATAGTGATCCGATCTGAACAATTTCTTCGGAGATTCCAGTATTGACGTAGGTATTGATTAGTTCCAAATTTTGTGAAGATATCTCGTTAAATGAAAAAGTTTTCAATGTAAGCACTTGATTGCGATCGTTCAATTTGTATGGTAGCTATATGCTATAGTGATCCAATCCAAATAATTTCTTCGGAGCTTCGATTATTGCTTGGATAATGATTCGTTCCAAATATCGTGAAGATATCTCGTCAAATGATAAAGTTTTCAATGTAAGCACTTGATTCCGATCGTTCAGTTTGTATGGTAGCTGTATGCTATAGTGATCCGATCCAAACAATATCTTTGGAGATTCGCTTATTGCTTGGATAATGATTCGTTCCAAATATCCTGAAGATATCTCGTCAAATGAAAAAGTTTTCAATGTAAGCACTTGATTCCGATCGTTCAGTTTGTATGGTAGCTATATGCTATAGTGATCCGATCAAAGCAATTTCTTCGGAGCTTCGATTATTGCTTGGATAATGATTCGTTCACAATATCGTGAAGATATCTCGTCAAATGATAAAGTTTTCAATGTAAGCACTTGATTCCGACGTTCTGCTTGTATGGCAGCTATATGCTATAGTGATCCGATCTGAACAATTTCTTCGGAGATTCCAGTATTGACGTAGGTAATGATAAGTTCCAAATTTTGTGAAGATATCTCGTTAAATTAAAAAGTTTTCAATGTAAGCACTTGATTGCGATCGTTCAATTTGTATGGTAGCTATATGCTATAGTGATCCGATCCAAATAATTTCTTCGGAGATTCGATTATTGCTTGGATATATATTCGTTCCACCTAACGTGAAGATATTTCGTCAAATGAAAAAGTTTTCAATGTAAGCACTTGATTCCGACGTTCTGCTTGTATGGCAGCGATATGCTATAGTAATCCGATCTGAACAATTTCTTCGGAGATTCCAGTATTGACGTAGGTATTGATTAGTTCCAAATTTTGTGAAGATATCTCGTTAAATGAAAAAGTTTTCAATGTAAGCACTTGATTGCGATCGTTCAATTTGTATGGTAGCTATATGCTATGGTGATCCGATCTAAACAATTTCTTCGGAGATTCCAGTATTGACTTAGATTATGATCCGTTCCAAATTTGGTGAAGATATCTCGTCACATGAAAAAGTTTTTAATGTAAGCACTTGATTCCGATCGTTCAGTTTGTATGGTAGCTGTATGCTATAGTGATCCGATCCAAACGATATCTTCGGAGATTCGATTATTGCTTGGATAATGATTCGTTCTAAAAATCCTGAAGATATCTCGTCAAATGAAAAAGTTTTCAATGTAAGCACTTGATTCCGATCGTTCAGTTTGTATGGTAGCTATATGCTATAGTGCTCCGATCCAAGCAATTTCTTCGGAGATTCCAGTATTGACTTAGATTATGATCCGTTCCAAATTTGGTGAAGATATCTCGTCACATGAAGAAGTTTTTAATGTAAGCACTTGATTCCGATCGTTCAGTTTGTATGGTAGCTGTATGCTATAGTGATCCGATCCAAACGATATCTTCGGAGATTCGATTATTGCTTGGATAATGATTCGTTCCAAATATCCTGAAGATATCGCGTCAAATGAAAAAGTTTTCAAAGTAAGCACTTGATTCCGATCGTTCAGTTTGTATGGCAGCTATATGCTATAGTGATCCGATCTGAACAATTTCTTCGGAGATGCCAGTATTGACGTAGGTAATGATCAGTTCCAAATTTTGTGAAGATATCTCGTCAAATGAAAAGGTTTTCAATGTAAGCACTTGATTGCGATCGTTCAATTTGTATGGTAGATATATGCTATAGTGATCCGACCTAAACAATTTCTTCGGAGATGCCAGTATTGACGTAGGTAATGATCAGTTCCAAATTTTGTGAAGATATCTCGTCATATGAAAACTTTTCAATGTAAGCACTTGATTCCGATCGTTCAGTTTGTATGGTAGCTATATGCTATAGTGATCCGATCTGAACAATTTCTTCGGAGATGCCAGTATTGACGTAGGTAATGATCAGTTCCAAATTTTGTGAAGATATCTCGTCATATGAAAACTTTTCTATGTAAGTACTTGATTCCGACGTTCAGTTTGTATGGTAGCTGTATGCTATAGTGATCCGATCCAAACGATATCTTCGGAGATTCGATTATTGCTTGGATAATGATTCGTTCCAAATATCCTGAAGATATCGCGTCAAATGAAAAAGTTTTCAATGTAAGCACTTGATTCCGATCGTTCAGTTTGTATGGCAGCTATATGCTATAGTGATCCGATCTGAACAATTTCTTCGGAGATTCCAGTATTGACGTAGGTATTGATTAGTTCCAAATTTTGTGAAGATATCTCGTTAAATGAAAAAGTTTTCAATGTAAGCACTTGATTGCGATCGTTCAATTTGTATGGTAGCTATATGCTATAGTGATCCGACCTAAACAATTTCTTCGGAGATTCCAGTATTGACTTAGATTATGATCCGTTCCAAATTTGGTGAAGATATCTCGTCACATGAAAAGTTTTTAATGTAAGCACTTGATTCCGATCGTTCAGTTTGTATGGTAGCTGTATGCTATAGTGATCCGATCCAAACGATATCTTCGGAGATTCGATTATTGCTTGGATAATGATTCGTTCCAAATTTCGTGAAGATATCTCGTTAAATGAAAAAGTTTTCTATGCAAGCACTTGATTCCGACGTTCAGTTTGTATGGCAGCTATATGCTATAATGATCCGATCTGAACAATTTCTTCGGAGATTCCAGTATTGCTTGAGATAATGATCCGCTCCAAATTTTGTGAAGATATCTCGTCACATGAAAACTTTTCTATGTAAGCACTTGATTCCGATCGTTCAGTTTGTATGCTAGCTGTATGCTATAGTGATCCGATCCAAACAATATCTTTGGAGATTCGCTTATTGCTTGGATAATGATTCGTTCCAAATATCCTGAAGATATCTCGTCAAATGAAAAAGTTTTCAATGTTAGCACTTGATTCCGATCGTTCAGTTTGTATGCTAGCTGTATGCTATAGTGATCCGATCCAAACAATATCTTTGGAGATTCGCTTATTGCTTGGATAATGATTCGTTCCAAATATCGTGAAGATATCTCGTCAAATGATAAAGTTTTCAATGTAAGTTCTTGATTCCGACGTTCTGCTTGTATGGCAGCTATATGCTATAGTGATCCGATCTGAACAATTTCTTCGGAGATTCCAGTATTGACGTAGGTATTGATTAGTTCCAAATTTTGTGAAGATATCTCGTTAAATGAAAAAGTTTTCAATGTAAGCACTTGATTGCGATCGTTCAATTTGTATGGTAGCTATATGCTATAGTGATCCGATCCAAATAATTTCTTCGGAGCTTCGATTATTGCTTGGATAATGATTCGTTCCAAATATCGTGAAGATATCTCGTCAAATGATAAAGTTTTCAATGTAAGCACTTGATTCCGACGTTCTGCTTGTATGGCAGCGATATGCTATAGTAATCCGATCTGAACAATTTCTTCGGAGATTCCAGTATTGCTTGAGATAATGATCCGCTCCAAATTTTGTGAAGATATCTCGTCGCATGAAAACTTTTCTATGTAAGCACTTGATTCCGATCGTTCAGTTTGTATGGTAGCTGTATGCTATAGTGATAATGATCTGTTCCAAATTTCGTGAAGACATCTCGTTAAATGAAAAAGTTTTCTATGCAAGCACTTGATTCCGACGTTCAGTTTGTATGGCAGCTATAGCTATAATGATCAGATCTGAACAATTTCTTCGGAGATTGCAGTATTGCTTGAGATAATGATTCGCTCCAAATTTTGTGAAGATATCTCGTCACATGAAAACTTTTCTATGTAAGCACTTGATTCCGATCGTTCAGTTTGTATGGCAGCTATATGCTATAGTGATAATGATCTGTTCCAAATTTCGTGAAGATATCTTGTTAAATGAAAAAGTTTTCTATGCAAGCACTTGATTCCGACGTTCAGTTTGTATGGCAGCGATATGCTATAGTAATCCGATCTGAACAGGTTCTTCGGAGATTCCAGTATTGCTTGAGATAATGATCCGCTCCAAATTTTGTGAAGATATCTCGTCACATTAAAACTTTTCTATGTAAGCACTTCATTCCGATCGTTCAGTTTGTATGGTAGCTGTATGCTATAGTGATCCGATCCAAACAATATCTTTGGAGATTCGCTTATTGCTTGGATAATGATTCGTTCCAAATATCCTGAAGATATCTCGTCAAATGAAAAAGTTTTCAATGTAAGCACTTGATTCCGATCGTTCAGTTTGTATGGTAGCTATATGCTATAAAGATCCGATGCAAGCAATTTCTTCGGAGCTTCGATTATTGCTTGGATAATGATTCGTTCCAAATATCGTAAAGATATCTCGTCAAATGATAAAGTTTTCAATCTAAGCACTTGATTCCGACGTTCTGCTTGTATGGCAGCTATATGCTATAGTGATCCGATCTGAACAATTTCTTCGGAGATTCCAGTATTGACGTAGGTATTGATTAGTTCCAAATTTTGTGAAGATATCTCGTTAAATGAAAAAGTTTTCAATGTAAGCACTTGATTGCGATCGTTCAATTTGTATGGCAGCTATATGCTATAGTGATCCGATCTGAACAATTTCTTCGGAGATTCCAGTATTGACGTAGGTATTGATTAGTTCCAAATTTTGTGAAGATATCTCGTCAAATGAAAAAGTTTTCAATGTAAGCACTTGATTCCGATCGTTCAGTTTGTATGGTAGCTATATGCTATAGTGATCCGATCCAAACAATTTCTTCGGAGCTTCGATTATTGCTTGGATAATGATTCGTTCCAAATATCGTGAAGATATCTCGTCAAATGAAAAAGTTTTCAATGTAAGCACTTGATTCCGATCGTTCAGTGTGTATGGCAGCTATATGCTATAGTGATAATAATCTGTTCCAAATTTCGTAAAGATATCTCGTTAAATGAAAAAGTTTTCTATGTAAGTACTTGATTCCGACGTTCTGCTTGTATGGCAGCTATATGCTATAGTGATCCGATCTGAACAATTTCTTCGGAGATTCCAGTATTGACGTAGGTAATGATCAGTTCCAAATTTTGTGAAGATATCTCGTCAAATGAAAAGGTTTTCAATGTAAGCACTTGATTGCGATCGTTCAATTTGTATGGTAGCTATATGCTATAGTGATCCGATCTAAACAATTTCTTCGGAGATTCCAGTTTTGACTTAGATTATGATCCGTTCCAAATTTGGTGAAGATATCTCGTCACATGAAAAAGTTTTCAATGTAAGCACTTGATTCCGATCGTTCAGTTTGTATGGTAGCTGTATGCTATAGTGATCCGATCCAAACAATATCTTCGGAGATTCGATTATTGCTTGGATAATGATCCGTTCCAAATATCCTGAAGATATCTCGTCAAATGAAAAAGTTTTCAATGTAAGCACTTGATTCCGATCGTTCAGTTAGTATGGTAGCTATATGCTATAGTGATCCGATCTAAACAATTTCTTCGGAGATTCCAGTATTGACTTAGATAATGATCCGTTCCAAATTTGGTGAAGATATCTCGTCACATGAAAAAGTTTTCAATGTAAGCACTTGATTCCGATCGTTCCGTTTGTATGGTAGCTGTATGCTATAGTGATCCGATCCAAACAATATCTTCGGAGATTCGATTATTGCTTGGATAATGATTCGTTCCAAATATCCTGAAGATATCTCGTCAAATGAAAAAGTTTTCAATGTAAGCACTTGATTCCGATCGTTCAGTGTGTATGGCAGCTATATGCTATAGTGATAATAATCTGTTCCAAATTTCGTGAAGATATCTCGTTAAATGAAAAAGTTTTCTATGTAAGTACTTGATTCCGACGTTCTGCTTGTATGGCAGCTATATGCTATAGTGATCCGATCTGAACAATTTCTTCGGAGATTCCAGTATTGACGTAGGTAATGATCAGTTCCAAATTTTGTGAAGATATCTCGTCAAATGAAAAGGTTTTCAATGTAAGCACTTGATTGCGATCGTTCAATTTGTATGGTAGCTATATGCTATAGTGATCCGATCTAAACAATTTCTTCGGAGATTCCAGTGTTGACTTAGATTATGATCCGTTCCAAATTTGGTGAAGATATCTCGTCACATGAAAAAGTTTTCAATGTAAGCACTTGATTCCGATCGTTCAGTTTGTATGGTAGCTGTATGCTATGATGATCCGATCTGAACAATTTCTTCGGAGATTCCAGTATTGCTTGAGATAATGATCCGCTCCAAATTTTGTGAAGATATCTCGTCACATGAAAACTTTTCTATGTAAGCACTTGATTCCGATCGTTCAGTTTGTATGGTAGCTATATGCTATAGTGATCCGATCCAAGCAATTTCTTCGGAGATTTCAGTATTGACGTAGGTAATGATCAGTTCCAAATTTTGTGAAGATATCTCGTCATATGAAAACTTTTCAATGTAAGTACTTGATTCCGACGTTCAGTTTGTATGGCAGCTATATGCTATAGTGATCCGATGTGAACAATTTCTTCGGAGATTCCAGTATTGACGTAAGTAATGATCAGTTCCAAATTTTGTGATGATATCTGATCAAATGAAAAGGTTTTCAATGTAAGCACTTGATTGCGATCGTTCAATTTGTATGGTAGCTATATGCTATAGTGATCCGATCTAAACAATTTCTTTGGAGATTCCAGGATTGACGTAGGTAATGATCCGTTCCAAATTTTGTGAAGATATCTCGTCAAATGAAAAGGTTTTCAATGTAAGCACTTGATTGCGATCGTTCAGTTTGTATGGTAGCTATATGCTATAGTTATCCGATCTAAACAATTTCTTCGGAGATTCCAGTATTGACTTAGATAATGATCCGTTCCAAATTTTGTGAAGATATCTCTTCATATGAAAACTTTTCTATGTAAGTACTTGATTCCGACGTTCTGTTTGTATGGCAGCTATATGCTATAGTGATCCGATCTGAACAATTTCTTCGGAGATTCCAGTATTGACGTAGGTAATGATCAGTTCCAAATTTTGTGAAGATATCTCGTCAAATGAAAAGGTTTTCAATATAAGCACTTGATTGCGATCGTTCAGTTTGTATGGTAGCTATATGCTATAGTTATCCGATCTAAACAATTTCTTCGGAGATTCCAGTATTGACTTAGATAATGATCCGTTCCAAATTTTGTGAAGATATCTCTTCATATGAAAACTTTTCTATGTAAGTACTTGATTCCGACGTTCTGTTTGTATGTCAGCTATATGCTATAGTGATCCGAACTGAACAATTTTTTCGGAGATTCCAGTATTGACGTAGGTAATGATCAGTTCCAAGTTTTGTGAAGATATCTCGTAAAATGAAAAGGTTTTCAATGTAAGCACTTGATTGCGATCGTTCAATTTGTATGGTAGCTATATGCTATGGTGATCCGATCTAAACAATTTCTTCGGAGATTCCAGTATTGACTTAGATAATGATCCGTTCAAAATTTGGTGAATATATCTCGTCACATGAAAAAGTTTTCAATGAAAGCACTTGATTCCGACGTTCAGTTTGTATGGTACCTATATGCTATAGTGATCCGATCCAAACAATTTCTTTGGAGATTCGATTATTGCTTGGATAATGACTCGTTCCAAATATCCTGAAGATATCTCGTCAAGTGAAAAGGTTTTCAATGTAAGTACTTGATTCCGACGTTCTGCTTGTATGGCAGCTATATGCTATAGTGATCCGATCTGAACAATTTCTTCGGAGATTCCAGTATTGACGTAGGTAATGATCAGTTCCAAATTTTGTGAAGATATCTCGTCAAATGAAAAGGTTTTCAATGTAAGCACTTGATTGCGATCGTTCAGTTTGTATGGTAGCTATATGCTATAGTTATCCGATCTAAACAATTTCTTCGGAGATTCCAGTATTGACTTAGATAATGATCCGTTCCAAATTTTGTGAAGATATCTCTTCATATGAAAACTTTTCTATGTAAGTACTTGATTCCGACGTTCTGTTTGTATGGCAGCTATATGCTATAGTGATCCGAACTGAACAATTTCTTCGGAGATTCCAGTATTGACGTAGGTATTGATTAGTTCCAAATTTTGTGAAGATATCTCGTTAAATGAAAAAGTTTTCAATGTAAGCATTTGATTGCGATCGTTCAATTTGTATGGCAGCTATATGCTATAGTGATCCGATCTGAACAGGTTCTTCGGAGATTCCAGTATTGCTTGAGATAATGATCCGCTCCAAATTTTGTGAAGATATCTCGTCACATTAAAACTTTTCTATGTAAGCACTTCATTCCGATCGTTCAGTTTGTATGGTAGCCATATGCTATAGTGATCCGATCTAAACAATTTCTTCGGAGATTCCAGTATTGACGTATGCAATGATCAGTTCCAAATTTTGTGAAGATATCTCGTCATATGAAAAAGTTTTCTATGTAAGCACTTGTTTCCGATCGCTCAGTTTGTATGACAGCTATATGCTATAGTGATAATGATCTGTTCCAAATTTCTTGAAGATATCTCGTTAAATAAAAAAGTTTTCTATGCAACCACTTGATTCCGACGTTCAGTTTCTATGGCAGTTATATGCTATAGTGATCCGATCTGAACAATTTCTTCGGAGATTCCAGTATTGCTTGAGATAATGATTCGCTCCAAATTTTGTGAAGATATCTCGTCACATGAAAACTTTTCTATGTAAGCACTTGATTCCGATCGTTCAGTTTGTATGGCAGCTATATGCTATAGTGATAATGATCTGTTCCAAATTTCGTGAAGATATCTTGTTAAATGAAAAAGTTTTCTATGCAAGCACTTGATTCCGACGTTCAGTTTGTATGGCAGCGATATGCTATAGTAATCCGATCTGAACAGGTTCTTCGGAGATTCCAGTATTGCTTGAGATAATGATCCGCTCCAAATTTTGTGAAGATATCTCGTCACATTAAAACTTTTCTATGTAAGCACTTCATTCCGATCGTTCAGTTTGTATGGTAGCTGTATGCTATAGTGATCCGATCCAAACAATATCTTTGGAGATTCGCTTATTGCTTGGATAATGATCAGTTCCAAATTTTGTGAAGATATCTCGTCAAATGAAAAGGTTTTCAATGTAAGCACTTGATTGCGATCGTTCAGTTTGTATGGTAGCTATATGCTATAGTTATCCGATTTAAACAATTTCTTCGGAGATTCCAGTATTGCTTGAGATAATGATTCGCTCCAAATTTTGTGAAGATATCTCGTCACATGAAAACTTTTCTATGTAAGCACTTGATTCCGATCGTTCAGTTTGTATGGCAGCTATATGCTATAGTGATAATGATCTGTTCCAAATTTCGTGAAGATATCTTGTTAAATGAAAAAGTTTTCTATGCAAGCACTTGATTCCGACGTTCAGTTTGTATGGCAGCGATATGCTATAGTAATCCGATCTGAACAGGTTCTTCGGAGATTCCAGTATTGCTTGAGATAATGATCCGCTCCAAATTTTGTGAAGATATCTCGTCACATTAAAACTTTTCTATGTAAGCACTTCATTCCGATCGTTCAGTTTGTATGGTAGCTGTATGCTATAGTGATCCGATCCAAACAATATCTTTGGAGATTCGCTTATTGCTTGGATAATGATTCGTTCCAAATATCCTGAAGATATCTCGTCAAATGAAAAAGTTTTCAATGTAAGCACTTGATTCCGATCGTTCAGTTTGTATGGTAGCTATATGCTATAAAGATCCGATCCAAGCAATTTCTTCGGAGCTTCGATTATTGCTTGGATAATGATTCGTTCCAAATATCGTAAAGATATCTCGTCAAATGATAAAGTTTTCAATCTAAGCACTTGATTCCGACGTTCTGCTTGTATGGCAGCTATATGCTATAGTGATCCGATCTGAACAATTTCTTCGGAGATTCCAGTATTGACGTAGGTATTGATTAGTTCCAAATTTTGTGAAGATATCTCGTTAAATGAAAAAGTTTTCAATGTAAGCACTTGATTGCGATCGTTCAATTTGTATGGCAGCTATATGCTATAGTGATCCGATCTGAACAATTTCTTCGGAGATTCCAGTATTGACGTAGGTATTGATTAGTTCCAAATTTTGTGAAGATATCTCGTCAAATGAAAAAGTTTTCAATGTAAGCACTTGATTCCGATCGTTCAGTTTGTATGGTAGCTATATGCTATAGTGATCCGATCCAAACAATTTCTTCGGAGCTTCGATTATTGCTTGGATAATGATTCGTTCCAAATATCGTGAAGATATCTCGTCAAATGAAAAAGTTTTCAATGTAAGCACTTGATTCCGATCGTTCAGTGTGTATGGCAGCTATATGCTATAGTGATAATAATCTGTTCCAAATTTCGTAAAGATATCTCGTTAAATGAAAAAGTTTTCTATGTAAGTACTTGATTCCGACGTTCTGCTTGTATGGCAGCTATATGCTATAGTGATCCGATCTGAACAATTTCTTCGGAGATTCCAGTATTGACGTAGGTAATGATCAGTTCCAAATTTTGTGAAGATATCTCGTCAAATGAAAAGGTTTTCAATGTAAGCACTTGATTGCGATCGTTCAATTTGTATGGTAGCTATATGCTATAGTGATCCGATCTAAACAATTTCTTCGGAGATTCCAGTTTTGACTTAGATTATGATCCGTTCCAAATTTGGTGAAGATATCTCGTCACATGAAAAAGTTTTCAATGTAAGCACTTGATTCCGATCGTTCAGTTTGTATGGTAGCTGTATGCTATAGTGATCCGATCCAAACAATATCTTCGGAGATTCGATTATTGCTTGGATAATGATCCGTTCCAAATATCCTGAAGATATCTCGTCAAATGAAAAAGTTTTCAATGTAAGCACTTGATTCCGATCGTTCAGTTAGTATGGTAGCTATATGCTATAGTGATCCGATCTAAACAATTTCTTCGGAGATTCCAGTATTGACTTAGATAATGATCCGTTCCAAATTTGGTGAAGATATCTCGTCACATGAAAAAGTTTTCAATGTAAGCACTTGATTCCGATCGTTCCGTTTGTATGGTAGCTGTATGCTATAGTGATCCGATCCAAACAATATCTTCGGAGATTCGATTATTGCTTGGATAATGATTCGTTCCAAATATCCTGAAGATATCTCGTCAAATGAAAAAGTTTTCAATGTAAGCACTTGATTCCGATCGTTCAGTGTGTATGGCAGCTATATGCTATAGTGATAATAATCTGTTCCAAATTTCGTGAAGATATCTCGTTAAATGAAAAAGTTTTCTATGTAAGTACTTGATTCCGACGTTCTGCTTGTATGGCAGCTATATGCTATAGTGATCCGATCTGAACAATTTCTTCGGAGATTCCAGTATTGACGTAGGTAATGATCAGTTCCAAATTTTGTGAAGATATCTCGTCAAATGAAAAGGTTTTCAATGTAAGCACTTGATTCCGATCGTTCAGTTTGTATGGTAGCTGTATGCTATGATGATCCGATCTGAACAATTTCTTCGGAGATTCCAGTATTGCTTGAGATAATGATCCGCTCCAAATTTTGTGAAGATATCTCGTCACATGAAAACTTTTCTATGTAAGCACTTGATTCCGATCGTTCAGTTTGTATGGTAGCTATATGCTATAGTGATCCGATCCAAGCAATTTCTTCGGAGATTTCAGTATTGACGTAGGTAATGATCAGTTCCAAATTTTGTGAAGATATCTCGTCATATGAAAACTTTTCAATGTAAGTACTTGATTCCGACGTTCAGTTTGTATGGCAGCTATATGCTATAGTGATCCGATGTGAACAATTTCTTCGGAGATTCCAGTATTGACGTAAGTAATGATCAGTTCCAAATTTTGTGATGATATCTGATCAAATGAAAAGGTTTTCAATGTAAGCACTTGATTGCGATCGTTCAATTTGTATGGTAGCTATATGCTATAGTGATCCGATCTAAACAATTTCTTTGGAGATTCCAGGATTGACGTAGGTAATGATCCGTTCCAAATTTTGTGAAGATATCTCGTCAAATGAAAAGGTTTTCAATGTAAGCACTTGATTGCGATCGTTCAGTGTGTATGGCAGCTATATGCTATAGTGATAATAATCTGTTCCAAATTTCGTGAAGATATCTCGTTAAATGAAAAAGTTTTCTATGTAAGCACTTGATTGCGATCGTTCAATTTGTATGGTAGCTATATGCTATAGTGATCCGATCTAAACAATTTTTTCGGAGATTCCAGTGTTGACTTAGATTATGATCCGTTCCAAATTTGGTGAAGATATCTCGTCACATGAAAAAGTTTTCAATGTAAGCACTTGATTCCGATCGTTCAGTTTGTATGGTAGCTGTATGCTATGATGATCCGATCTGAACAATTTCTTCGGAGATTCCAGTATTGCTTGAGATAATGATCCGCTCCAAATTTTGTGAAGATATCTCGTCACATGAAAACTTTTCTATGTAAGCACTTGATTCCGATCGTTCAGTTTGTATGGTAGCTATATGCTATAGTGATCCGATCCAAGCAATTTCTTCGGAGATTTCAGTATTGACGTAGGTAATGATCAGTTCCAAATTTTGTGAAGATATCTCGTCATATGAAAACTTTTCAATGTAAGTACTTGATTCCGACGTTCAGTTTGTATGGCAGCTATATGCTATAGTGATCCGATGTGAACAATTTCTTCGGAGATTCCAGTATTGACGTAAGTAATGATCAGTTCCAAATTTTGTGATGATATCTGATCAAATGAAAAGGTTTTCAATGTAAGCACTTGATTGCGATCGTTCAATTTGTATGGTAGCTATATGCTATAGTGATCCGATCTAAACAATTTCTTTGGAGATTCCAGGATTGACGTAGGTAATGATCCGTTCCAAATTTTGTGAAGATATCTCGTCAAATGAAAAGGTTTTCAATGTAAGCACTTGATTGCGATCGTTCAGTTTGTATGGTAGCTATATGCTATAGTTATCCGATCTAAACAATTTCTTCGGAGATTCGCTTATTGCTTGGATAATGATTCGTTCCAAACTTTGTGAAGATATCTCTTCATATGAAAACTTTTCTATGTAAGTACTTGATTCCGACGTTCTGTTTGTATGGCAGCTATATGCTATAGTGATCCGATCTGAACAATTTCTTCGGAGATTCCAGTATTGACGTAGGTAATGATCAGTTCCAAATTTTGTGAAGATATCTCGTCAAATGAAAAGGTTTTCAATATAAGCACTTGATTGCGATCGTTCAGTTTGTATGGTAGCTATATGCTATAGTTATCCGATCTAAACAATTTCTTCGGAGATTCCAGTATTGACTTAGATAATGATCCGTTCCAAATTTTGTGAAGATATCTCTTCATATGAAAACTTTTCTATGTAAGTACTTGATTCCGACGTTCTGTTTGTATGTCAGCTATATGCTATAGTGATCCGAACTGAACAATTTTTTCGGAGATTCCAGTATTGACGTAGGTAATGATCAGTTCCAAGTTTTGTGAAGATATCTCGTAAAATGAAAAGGTTTTCAATGTAAGCACTTGATTGCGATCGTTCAATTTGTATGGTAGCTATATGCTATGGTGATCCGATCTAAACAATTTCTTCGGAGATTCCAGTATTGACTTAGATAATGATCCGTTCAAAATTTGGTGAATATATCTCGTCACATGAAAAAGTTTTCAATGAAAGCACTTGATTCCGACGTTCAGTTTGTATGGTACCTATATGCTATAGTGATCCGATCCAAACAATTTCTTTGGAGATTCGATTATTGCTTGGATAATGACTCGTTCCAAATATCCTGAAGATATCTCGTCAAATGAAAAGGTTTTCAATGTAAGTACTTGATTCCGACGTTCTGCTTGTATGGCAGCTATATGCTATAGTGATCCGATCTGAACAATTTCTTCGGAGATTCCAGTATTGACGTAGGTAATGATCAGTTCCAAATTTTGTGAAGATATCTCGTCAAATGAAAAGGTTTTCAATGTAAGCACTTGATTGCGATCGTTCAGTTTGTATGGTAGCTATATGCTATAGTTATCCGATCTAAACAATTTCTTCGGAGATTCCAGTATTGACTTAGATAATGATCCGTTCCAAATTTTGTGAAGATATCTCTTCATATGAAAACTTTTCTATGTAAGTACTTGATTCCGACGTTCTGTTTGTATGGCAGCTATATGCTATAGTGATCCGAACTGAACAATTTTTTCGGAGATTCCAGTATTGACGTAGGTAATGATCAGTTCCAAGTTTTGTGAAGATATCTCGTAAAATGAAAAGGTTTTCAATGTAAGCATTTGATTGCGATCGTTCAATTTGTATGGTAGCTATATGCTATGGTGATCCGATCTAAACAATTTCTTCGGAGATTCCAGTATTGACTTAGATAATGATCCGTTCAAAATTTGGTGAATATATCTCGTCACATGAAAAAGTTTTCAATGAAAGCACTTGATTCCGACGTTCAGTTTGTATGGTACCTATATGCTATAGTGATCCGATCCAAACAATTTCTTTGGAGATTCGATTATTGCTTGGATAATGACTCGTTCCAAATATCCTGAAGATATCTCGTCAAATGAAAAAGTTTTCAATGTAAGCACTTGATTCCGATCGTTCAGTTTGTATGGTACCTATATGCTATAGTGATCCGATCCAAACAATTTCTTCGGAGATTTCAGTATTGACGTAGGTAATGATCAGTTCCAAATTTTGTGAAGATATCTCGTCAAATGAAAAAGTTTTCAATATAAGCACTTGATTGCGATCGTTCAATTTGTATGTTAGCCATATGCTATAGTGATCCGATCTAAACAATTTCTTCGGAGATTCCAGTATTGACGTATGCAATGATCAGTTCCAAATTTTGTGAAGATATCTCGTCATATGAAAAAGTTTTCTATGTAAGCACTTGTTTCCGATCGCTCAGTTTGTATGACAGCTATATGCTATAGTGATAATGATCTGTTCCAAATTTCTTGAAGATATCTCGTTAAATAAAAAAGTTTTCTATGCAACCACTTGATTCCGACGTTCAGTTTCTATGGCAGTTATATGCTATAGTGATCCGATCTGAACAATTTCTTCGGAGATTCCAGTATTGCTTGAGATAATGATCCGCTCCAAATTTTGTGAAGATATCTCGTCATATGAAAACTTTTCTATGTAAGTACTTGATTCCGACGTTCAGTTTGTATGGCAGCTATATGCTATAGTGATCCGATCTGAACAATTTCTTCGGAGATTCCAGTATTGACGTAGGTTATGATCAGTTCCAAATTTTGTGAAGATATCTCGTCAAATGAAAAGGTTTTCAATGTAAGCACTTGATTGCGATCGTTCAATTTGTATGGTAGCTATATGCTATAGTGATCCGATCTAAACAATTTCTTCGGAGATTTCAGTATTGACTTAGATAATGATCCGTTCCAAATTTGGTGAAGATATCTCGTCACATGAAAAAGTTTTCAATGTAAGCACTTGATTCCGATCGTTCAGTTTGTATGGTAGCTGTAGGCTATAGTGATCTGATCCAAACAATATCTTCCGAGATTCGATTAGTGCTTGGATAATGATTAGTTCCAAATATCCTAAAGATATCTCGTTAAATGAAAAAGTTTTCAATGTAAGCACTTGATTCCGATCGTTCAGTTTGTATGGTAGCTATATGCTATAGTGATCCGATCCAAGCAATTTCTTCGGAGATTTCAGTATTGACGTAGGTAATTATCAGTTCCAAATTTTGTGAAGATATCTCGTCCTATGAAAACTTTTCTATGTAAATACTTGATTCCGACGTTCAGTTTGTATGGCAGCTATATGCTATAGTGATCCGATCTGAACAATATCTTCGGAGAATCGATTATTGCTTGGATAATGATTCCTTCCAAATATCCTGAAGATAACTCGTCAAATGGAAAAGTTTTCAATGTAAGCACTTGATTCCGATCGTTCAGTTTGTATGGTAGCTATATGCTATAGTGATCCGATCCGAACAATTTCTTCGGAGATTTCAGTATTGACGTAGGTAATGATCAGTTCCAAATTTTGTGAAGATATCTCGTCAAATGAAAAAGTTTTCTATGTAAGTACTTGATTCCGACGTTCAGTTTGTATGGCAGCTATGTGCTATAGTGATAATGATCTGTTCCAAATTTCGTGAAGATATCTCGTCAAATGAAAAGGTTTTCAATGTAAGCACTTGATTGCGATCGTTCAATTTGTATGGTAGCTATATGCTATAGTGTTCCGCTCTAAACAATTTCTTCGGAGATTCCAGTATTGACTTAGATAATGATCCGTTCCAAATTTGGTGAAGATATCTCGTCACATGAAAAAGTTTTCAATGTAAGCATTTGATTCCGATCGTTCAGTTTGTATGGTAGCTGTATGCTATAGGGATCTGATCCAAACAATATCTTCCGAGATTCAATTATTGCTTGGATAATGATTCGTTCCAAATATCCTGAAGATATTTTGTCAAATGGAAAAGTTTTCAATGTAAGCACTTGATTCCGATCGTTCAGTTTGTATGGTAGCTATATGCTATAGTGATCCGATCCAAGCAATTTCTTCGGAGATTTCAGTATTGACGTAGGTTATGATCAGTTCCAAATTTTGTGAAGATATCTCGTCAAATGAAAAAGTTTTCTATGTAAGTACTTGATTCCGACGTTCAGTTTGTATGGCAGCTATGTGCTATACTGATCCGATCTGAACAATTTCTTCGGAGATGCCAGTATTGACGTAGGTAATTATCAGTTCCAAATTTTGTGAAGATATCTCGTCAAATGAAAAGGTTTTCAATGTAAGCACTTGATTCCGATCGTTCAGTGTGTATGGCAGCTATATGCTATAGTGATCCGATCTGAACAATTTCTTCGGAGATTTCAGTATTGACGGAGGTAATGATCAATTCCAAATTTTGTGAAGATATCTCGTCAAATGAAAAGGTTTTCAATGTAAGCACTTGATTGCGATCGTTCAATTTGTATGGTAGCTATATGCTAAAGTGATCCGATCTAAACAATTTCTTCGGAGATTCCAGTATTGACTTAGATTATGATCCGTTCCAAATTTGGTGAAGATATCTCGTCACATGAAAAAGTTTTCAATGTAAGCACTTGATTCCGATCGTTCCGTTTGTATGGTAGCTGTATGCTATAGTGATCCGATCCAAACAATATCTTCGGAGATTCGATTGTTGCTTGGATAATGATTCGTTCCAAATATCCTGAAGATATCTCGTCAAATGAAAAAGTTTTCAATGTAAGCACTTGATTGCGATCGTTCAATTTGTATGGTAGCTATATGCTATTGTGATCCGATCTAAACAATTTCTTCGGAGAATCTAGTATTGACTTAGATAATGATCCGTTCCAAATTTGGTGAAGATATCTCGTCACACGAAAAAGTTTTCAATGTAAGCACTTGATTCCGATCGTTCAATTTGTATGGTAGCTATATGCTATAGTGATCTGATCCAAGCAATTTCTTCGGAGATTTCAGTATTGACGTAGGTAATGATCCGCTCCAAATTTGGTGAAGATATCTCGTCATATGAAAACTTTTCTATGTAAGTACTTGATTCCGACGTTCTGCTTGTATGGCAGCTATATGCTATAGTGATCCTATCTGAACAATTTCTTCGGAGATTCCAGTATTAACGTAGGTAATGATCAGTTCCAAATTTTGTGAAGATATCTCGTTAAATTAAAAAGTTTTCAATGTAAGCACTTGATTGCGATCGTTCAATTTGTATGGTAGCTATATGCTATAGTGATCCGATCTAAACAATTTCTTCGGAGATTCCAGTATTGACTTAGATAATGATCCGTTCCAAATTTGGTGAAGATATCTCGTCACATGAAAAAGTTTTCAATGTAAGCACTTGATTGCGATCGTTCAATTTGTATGGTAGCTATATGCTATAGTGATCCGATCTAAACAATTTCTTCGGAGATTCCAGTATTGACTTAGATAATGATCCGTTCCAAATTTGGTGAAGATATCTCGTCACATGAAAAAGTTTTCAAAGTAAGCACTTGATTCCGATCGTTCAGTTTGTATGGCAGCTATATGCTATAGTGATAATGATCTGTTCCAAATTTCGTGAAGATATCTCGTCAAATGAAAAGGTTTTCAATGTAAGCACTTGATTCCGATCGTTCAATTTGTATGGTAGCTATATGCTATAGTGATCCGATCTAAACAATTTCTTCGGAGATTCCAGTGTTGACTTAGATTATGATCCGTTCCAAATTTGGTGAAGATATCTCGTCAAATGAAAAGGTTTTCAATGTAAGCACTTGATTCCGATCGTTCAGTTTGTATGGTAGCTGTATGCTATAGTGATCCGATCCAAACGATATCTTCAAAGATTCGATTATTGCTTGGATAATGATTCGTTCCAAATATCCTGAAGATATCGCGTCAAATGAAAAAGTTTTCAAAGTAAGCACTTGATTGCGATCGTTCAATTTGTATGGTAGCTATATGCTATAGTGATCCGATCTAAACAATTTCTTCGGAGATTCCAGTATTGACTTAGATAATGAGCCGTTCCAAATTTGGTGAAGATATCTCGTCAAATGAAAAAGTTTTCAAAGTAAGCACTTGATTCCGATCGTTCAGTTTGTATGGCAGCTATATGCTATAGTGATAATGATCTGTTCCAAATTTCGTGAAGATATCTCGTCAAATGAAAAGGTTTTCAATGTAAGCACTTGATTCCGATCGTTCAATTTGTATGGTAGCTATATGCTATAGTGATCCGATCTAAACAATTTCTTCGGAGATGCCAGTATTGACGTAGGTAATGATCAGTTCCAAATTTTGTGAAGATATCTCGTCATATGAAAACTTTTCTATGTAAGTACTTGATTCCGACGTTCAGTTTGTATGGCAGCTATATGCTATAATGATCCGATCTGAACAATTTCTTCGGAGATTCCAGTATTGCTTGAGATAATGATCCGCTCCAAATTTTGTGAACATATCTCGTCACATGAAAACTTTTCTATGTAAGCACTTGATTCCGATCGTTCAGTTTGTATGGTAGCTGTATGCTATAGTGATCCGATCCAAACAATATCTTCGGAGATTCGCTTATTGCTTGGATAATGATTCGTTCCAAATATCCTGAAGATATCTCGTCAAATGAAAAAGTTTTCAATGTAAGCACTTGATTCCGATCGTTCAGTTTGTATGGTAGCTATATGCTATAGTGATCCCATCTAAACAATTTCTTCGGAGATTCCAGTATTGACTTAGATAATGATCCGTTCCAAATTTGGTGAAGATATCTCGTCACATGAAAAAGTTTTCAATGTAAGCACTTGATTCCGATCGTTCAGTTTGTATGGTAGCTGCATGCTATAGTGATCCGATCCAAACGATATCTTCGGAGATTCGATTATTGCTTGGATAATGATTCGTTCTAAATATCCTGAAGATATCGCGTCAAATGAAAAAGTTTTCAAAGTAAGCACTTGATTCCGATCGTTCAGTTTGTATGGCAGCTATATGCTATTGTTGTAAATGATCTGTTCCAAATTTCGTGAAGATATCTCGTTAAATGAAAAAGTTTTCTATGCAAGCACTTGATTCCGACGTTCAGTTTGTATGGCAGCTATATGCTATAATGATCCGATCTGAACAATTTCTTCGGAGATTCCAGTATTGCTTGAGATAATGATCCGCTCCAAATTTTGTGAAGATATCTCGTCACATGAAAACTTTTCTATGTAAGCACTTGATTCCGATCGTTCAGTTTGTATGGTAGCTGTATGCTATAGTGGTCCGATCCAAACAATATCTTTGGAGATTCGCTTATTGCTTGGATAATGATTCGTTCCAAATATCCTGAAGATATCTCGTCAAATGAAAAAGTTTTCAATGTAAGCACTTGATTCCGATCGTTCAGTGTGTATGGCAGCTATATGCTATAGTGATAATGATCTGTTCCAAATTTCTTGAAGATATCTCGTTAAATAAAAAAGTTTTCTATGCAACCACTTGATTCCGACGTTCAGTTTCTATGGCAGTTATATGCTATAGTGATCCGATCTGAACAATTTCTTCGGAGATTCCAGTATTGCTTGAGATAATGATCCGCTCCAAATTTTGTGAAGATATCTCGTCATATGAAAACTTTTCTATGTAAGTACTTGATTCCGACGTTCAGTTTGTATGGCAGCTATATGCTATAGTGATCCGATCTGAACAATTTCTTCGGAGATTCCAGTATTGACGTAGGTTATGATCAGTTCCAAATTTTGTGAAGATATCTCGTCAAATGAAAAGGTTTTCAATGTAAGCACTTGATTGCGATCGTTCAATTTGTATGGTAGCTATATGCTATAGTGATCCGATCTAAACAATTTCTTCGGAGATTCCAGTATTGACTTAGATAATGATCCGTTCCAAATTTGGTGAAGATATCTCGTCACATGAAAAAGTTTTCAATGTAAGCACTTGATTCCGATCGTTCACTTTGTATGGTAGCTGTAAGCTATAGTGATCTGATCCAAACAATATCTTCCGAGATTCGATTAGTGCTTGGATAATGATTAGTTCCAAATATCCTAAAGATATCTCATCAAATGAAAAAGTTTTCAATGTAAGCACTTGATTCCGATCGTTCAGTTTGTATGGTAGCTATATGCTATAGTAATCCGATCCAAGCAATTTCTTCGGAGATTTCAGTATTGACGTAGGTAATGATCAGTTTCAAATTTTGTGAAGATATCTCGTCAAATGAAAAGGTTTTCAATGTAAGCACTTGATTGCGATCGTTAAATTTGTATGGTAGCTATATGCTATAGTGTTCCGCTCTAAACAATTTCTTCGGAGATTCCAGTATTGACTTAGATAATGATCCGTTCCAAATTTGGTGAAGATATCTCGTCACATGAAAAAGTTTTCAATGTAAGCACTTGATTCCGATCGTTCAGTTTGTATGGTAGCTGTATGCTATAGGGATCTGATCCAAACAATATCTTCCGAGATTCAATTATTGCTTGGATAATGATTCGTTCCAAATATCCTGAAGATATCTCGTCAAATGGAAAAGTTTTCAATGTAAGCACTTGATTCCGATCGTTCAGTTTGTATGGTAGCTATATGCTATAGTGATCCGATCCAAGCAATTTCTTCGGAGATTTCAGTATTGACGTAGGTTATGATCAGTTCCAAATTTTGTGAAGATATCTCGTCAAATGAAAAAGTTTTCTATGTAAGTACTTGACTCCGACGTTCAGTTTGTATGGCAGCTATGTGCTATACTGATCCGATCTGAACAATTTCTTCGGAGATGCCAGTATTGACGTAGGTAATTATCAGTTCCAAATTTTGTGAAGATATCTCGTCAAATGAAAAGGTTTTCAATGTAAGCACTTGATTCCGATCGTTCAGTGTGTATGGCAGCTATATGCTATAGTGATAATAATCTGTTCCAAATTTCGTGAAGATACCTCGTTAAATTAAAAAGTTTTCTATGTAAGTACTTGATTCCGACGTTCAGTTTGTATGGCAGCTATATGCTATAGTGATCCGATCTAAACAATTTCTTCGAAGATTACAGTATTGACGGAGGTAATGATCAGTTCCAAATTTTGTGAAGATATCTCGTCAAATGAAAAGGTTTTCAATGTAAGCACTTGATTGCGATCGTTCAATTTGTATGGTAGCTATATGCTATAGTGATCCGATCTAAACAATTTCTTCGGATATTCCAGTATTGACTTAGATTATGATCCGTTCCAAATTTGGTGAAGATATCTCGTCACAAGAAAAAGTTTTCAATGTAAGCACTTGATTCCGATCGTTCAGTTTGTATGGTAGCTGTAAGCTATAGTGATCTGATCCAAACAATATCTTCCGAGATTCGATTATTGCTTGGATAATGATTAGTTCCAAATATCCTAAAGATATCTCATCAAATGAAAAAGTTTTCAATGTAAGCACTTGATTCCGATCGTTCAGTTTGTATGGTAGCTATATGCTATAGTGATCCGATCCAAGCAATTTCTTCGGAGATTTCAGTATTGACGTAGGTAATGATCAGTTTCAAATTTTGTGAAGATATCTCGTCAAATGAAAAGGTTTTCAATGTAAGCACTTGATTGCGATCGTTAAATTTGTATGGTAGCTATATGCTATAGTGTTCCGCTCTAAACAATTTCTTCGGAGATTCCAGTATTGACTTAGATAATGATCCGTTCCAAATTTGGTGAAGATATCTCGTCACATGAAAAAGTTTTCAATGTAAGCACTTGATTCCGATCGTTCACTTTGTATGGTAGCTGTAAGCTATAGTGATCTGATCCAAACAATATCTTCCGAGATTCGATTAGTGCTTGGATAATGATTAGTTCCAAATATCCTAAAGATATCTCATCAAATGAAAAAGTTTTCAATGTAAGCACTTGATTCCGATCGTTCAGTTTGTATGGTAGCTATATGCTATAGTAATCCGATCCAAGCAATTTCTTCGGAGATTTCAGTATTGACGTAGGTAATGATCAGTTTCAAATTTTGTGAAGATATCTCGTCAAATGAAAAGGTTTTCAATGTAAGCACTTGATTGCGATCGTTAAATTTGTATGGTAGCTATATGCTATAGTGTTCCGCTCTAAACAATTTCTTCGGAGATTCCAGTATTGACTTAGATAATGATCCGTTCCAAATTTGGTGAAGATATCTCGTCACATGAAAAAGTTTTCAATGTAAGCACTTGATTCCGATCGTTCAGTTTGTATGGTAGCTGTATGCTATAGGGATCTGATCCAAACAATATCTTCCGAGATTCAATTATTGCTTGGATAATGATTCGTTCCAAATATCCTGAAGATATCTCGTCAAATGGAAAAGTTTTCAATGTAAGCACTTGATTCCGATCGTTCAGTTTGTATGGTAGCTATATGCTATAGTGATCCGATCCAAGCAATTTCTTCGGAGATTTCAGTATTGACGTAGGTTATGATCAGTTCCAAATTTTGTGAAGATATCTCGTCAAATGAAAAAGTTTTCTATGTAAGTACTTGACTCCGACGTTCAGTTTGTATGGCAGCTATGTGCTATACTGATCCGATCTGAACAATTTCTTCGGAGATGCCAGTATTGACGTAGGTAATTATCAGTTCCAAATTTTGTGAAGATATCTCGTCAAATGAAAAGGTTTTCAATGTAAGCACTTGATTCCGATCGTTCAGTGTGTATGGCAGCTATATGCTATAGTGATAATAATCTGTTCCAAATTTCGTGAAGATACCTCGTTAAATTAAAAAGTTTTCTATGTAAGTACTTGATTCCGACGTTCAGTTTGTATGGCAGCTATATGCTATAGTGATCCGATCTAAACAATTTCTTCGGAGATTACAGTATTGACGGAGGTAATGATCAGTTCCAAATTTTGTGAAGATATCTCGTCAAATGAAAAGGTTTTCAATGTAAGCACTTGATTGCGATCGTTCAATTTGTATGGTAGCTATATGCTATAGTGATCCGATCTAAACAATTTCTTCGGATATTCCAGTATTGACTTAGATTATGATCCGTTCCAAATTTGGTGAAGATATCTCGTCACAAGAAAAAGTTTTCAATGTAAGCACTTGATTCCGATCGTTCAGTTTGTATGGTAGCTGTAAGCTATAGTGATCTGATCCAAACAATATCTTCCGAGATTCGATTATTGCTTGGATAATGATTAGTTCCAAATATCCTAAAGATATCTCATCAAATGAAAAAGTTTTCAATGTAAGCACTTGATTCCGATCGTTCAGTTTGTATGGTAGCTATATGCTATAGTGATCCGATCCAAGCAATTTCTTCGGAGATTTCAGTATTGACGTAGGTAATGATCAGTTTCAAATTTTGTGAAGATATCTCGTCAAATGAAAAGGTTTTCAATGTAAGCACTTGATTGCGATCGTTAAATTTGTATGGTAGCTATATGCTATAGTGTTCCGCTCTAAACAATTTCTTCGGAGATTCCAGTATTGACTTAGATAATGATCCGTTCCAAATTTGGTGAAGATATCTCGTCACATGAAAAAGTTTTCAATGTAAGCACTTGATTCCGATCGTTCAGTTTGTATGGTAGCTGTATGCTATAGGGATCTGATCCAAACAATATCTTCCGAGATTCAATTATTGCTTGGATAATGATTCGTTCCAAATATCCTGAAGATATCTCGTCAAATGGAAAAGTTTTCAATGTAAGCACTTGATTCCGATCAGCTATATGCTATAGTGATAATAATCTGTTCCAAATTTCGTGAAGATACCTCGTTAAATTAAAAAGTTTTCTATGTAAGTACTTGATTCCGACGTTCAGTTTGTATGGCAGCTATATGCTATAGTGATCCGATCTAAACAATTTCTTCGGAGATTACAGTATTGACGGAGGTAATGATCAGTTCCAAATTTTGTGAAGATATCTCGTCAAATGAAAAGGTTTTCAATGTAAGCACTTGATTGCGATCGTTCAATTTGTATGGTAGCTATATGCTATAGTGATCCGATCTAAACAATTTCTTCGGATATTCCAGTATTGACTTAGATTATGATCCGTTCCAAATTTGGTGAAGATATCTCGTCACAAGAAAAAGTTTTCAATGTAAGCACTTGATTCCGATCGTTCAGTTTGTATGGTAGCTGTAAGCTATAGTGATCTGATCCAAACAATATCTTCCGAGATTCGATTATGGCTTGGATAATGATTAGTTCCAAATATCCTAAAGATATCTCATCAAATGAAAAAGTTTTCAATGTAAGCACTTGATTCCGATCGTTCAGTTTGTATGGTAGCTATATGCTATAGTGATCCGATCCAAGCAATTTCTTCGGAGATTTCAGTATTGACGTAGGTAATGATCAGTTTCAAATTTTGTGAAGATATCTCGTCAAATGAAAAGGTTTTCAATGTAAGCACTTGATTGCGATCGTTAAATTTGTATGGTAGCTATATGCTATAGTGTTCCGCTCTAAACAATTTCTTCGGAGATTCCAGTATTGACTTAGATAATGATCCGTTCCAAATTTGGTGAAGATATCTCGTCACATGAAAAAGTTTTCAATGTAAGCACTTGATTCCGATCGTTCAGTTTGTATGGTAGCTGTATGCTATAGGGATCTGATCCAAACAATATCTTCCGAGATTCAATTATTGCTTGGATAATGATTCGTTCCAAATATCCTAAAGATATCTCGTCAAATGGAAAAGTTTTCAATGTAAGCACTTGATTCCGATCGTTCAGTTTGTATGGTAGCTATATGCTATAGTGATCCGAACCAAGCAATTTCTTCGGAGATTTCAGCATTGACGTAGGTTATGATCAGTTCCAAATTTTGTGAAGATATCTCGTCAAATGAAAAAGTTTTCTATGTAAGTACTTGATTCCGACGTTCAGTTTGTATGGCAGCTATGTGCTATACTGATCCGATCTGAACAATTTCTTCGGAGATGCCAGTATTGACGTAGGTAATTATCAGTTCCAAATTTTGTGAAGATATCTCGTCAAATGAAAAGGTTTTCAATGTAAGCACTTGATTCCGATCGTTCAGTGTGTATGGCAGCTATATGCTATAGTGATAATAATCTGTTCCAAATTTCGTGAAGATACCTCGTTAAATGAAAAAGTTTTCTATGTAAGTACTTGATTCCGACGTTCAGTGTGTATGGCAGCTATATGCTATAGTGATCCGATCTGAACAATTTCTTCGGAGATTTCAGTATTGACGGAGGTAATGATCAGTTCCAAATTTTGTGAAGATATCTCGTCAAATGAAAAGGTTTTCAATGTAAGCACTTGATTGCGATCGTTCAATTTGTATGGTAGCTATATGCTATAGTGATCCGATCTAAACAATTTCTTCGGAGATTCCAGTATTGACTTAGATTATGATCCGTTCCAAATTTGGTGAAGATATCTCGTCACACGAAAAAGTTTTCAATGCAAGCACTTGATTCCGATCGTTCAGTTTGTATGGTAGCTGTATGCTAAAATGATCCGATCCAAACACTATCTTCGGAGATTCGATTATTGCTTGGATAATGATTCGTTCCAAATATCCTGAAGATATTTTGTCAAATGGAAAAGTTTTCAATGTAAGCACTTGATTCCGATCGTTCAGTTTGTATGGCAGCTATATGCTATAGTGATCCGATCCAAGCAATTTCTTCGGAGATTTCAGTATTGACGTAGGTAATTATCAGTTCCAAATTTTGTGAAGATATCTCGTCCTATGAAAACTTTTCTATGTAAATACTTGATTCCGACGTTCAGTTTGTATGGCAGCTATATGCTATAATGATCCGATCTGAACAATTTCTTCGGAGATTCCAGTATTGCTTGAGATAATGATCCGCTCCAAATTTTGTGAATATATCTCGTCACATGAAAAAGTTTTCAATGTAAGCACTTGATTCCGATCGTTCAGTTTGTATGGTAGCTGTATGCTATAGGGATCTGATCCAAACAATATCTTCCGAGATTCAATTATTGCTTGGATAATGATTCGTTCCAAATATCCTGAAGATATTTTGTCAAATGGAAAAGTTTTCAATGTAAGCACTTGATTCCGATCGTTCAGTTTGTATGGCAGCTATATGCTATAGTGATCCGATCCGAACAATTTCTTCGGAGATTTCAGTATTGACGTAGGTAATGATCAGTTTCAAATTTTGTGAAGATATCTCGTCAAATGAAAAGGTTTTCAATGTAAGCAGTTGATTGCGATCGTTCTGCTTGTATGGCAGCTATATGCTATAATGATCCGATCTGAACAATTTCTTCGGAGATTCCAGTATTGCTTGAGATAATGATCCGCTCCAAATTTTGTGAACATATCTCGTCACATGAAAAAGTTTTCAATGTAAGAACTTGATTCCGATCGTTCAGTTTGTATGGTAGCTGTATGCTATAATGATCCGATCTGAACAATTTCTTCGGAGATTCCAGTATTGACGTAGGTAATGATCAGTTCCAAATTTTGTGAAGATATCTCGTCATATGAAAACTTTTCTATGTAAGTACTTGATTCCGACGTTCAGTTTGTATGGCAGCTATATGCTATAATGATCCGATCTGAACAATTTCTTCGGAGATTCCAGTATTGCTTGAGATAATGATCCGCTCCAAATTTTGTGAACATATCTCGTCACATGAAAAAGTTTTCAATGTAAGCACTTGATTCCGATCGTTCAGTTTGTATGGTAGCTGTATGCTATAGGGATCTGATCCAAACAATATCTTCCGAGATTCAATTATTGCTTGGATAATGATTCGTTCCAAATATCCTGAAGATATTTTGTCAAATGGAAAAGTTTTCAATGTAAGCACTTGATTCCGATCGTTCAGTTTGTATGGCAGCTATATGCTATAGTGATCCGATCCAAGCAATTTCTTCGGAGATTTCAGTATTGACGTAGGTAATTATCAGTTCCAAATTTTGTGAAGATATCTCGTCCTATGAAAACTTTTCTATGTAAATACTTGATTCCGACGTTCAGTTTGTATGGCAGCTATATGCTATAGTGATCCGATCTGAACAATATCTTCGGAGAATCGATTATTGCTTGGATAATGATTCCTTCCAAATATCCTGAAGATAACTCGTCAAATGGAAAAGTTTTCAATGTAAGCACTTGATTCCGATCGTTCAGTTTGTATGGTAGCTATATGCTATAGTGATCCGATCCGAACAATTTCTTCGGAGATTTCAGTATTGACGTAGGTAATGATCAGTTTCAAATTTTGTGAAGATATCTCGTCAAATGAAAAGGTTTTCAATGTAAGCACTTGATTGCGATCGTTCAATTTGTATGGTAGCTATATGCTATAGTGTTCCGCTCTAAACAATTTCTTCGGAGATTCCAGTATTGACTTAGATAATGATCCGTTCCAAATTTGGTGAAGATATCTCGTCACATGAAAAAGTTTTCAATGTAAGCACTTGATTCCGATCGTTCAGTTTGTATGGTAGCTGTATGCTATAGGGATCTGATCCAAACAATATCTTCCGAGATTCAATTATTGCTTGGATAATGATTCGTTCCAAATATCCTGAAGATATTTTGTCAAATGGAAAAGTTTTCAATGTAAGCACTTGATTCCGATCGTTCAGTTTGTATGGTAGCTATATGCTATAGTGATCCGATCCAAGCAATTTCTTCGGAGAATCGATTATTGCTTGGATAATGATTCCTTCCAAATATCCTGAAGATAACTCGTCAAATGGAAAAGTTTTCAATGTAAGCACTTGATTCCGATCGTTCAGTTTGTATGGTAGCTATATGCTATAGTGATCCGATCCGAACAATTTCTTCGGAGATTTCAGTATTGACGTAGGTAATGATCAGTTTCAAATTTTGTGAAGATATCTCGTCAAATGAAAAGGTTTTCAATGTAAGCACTTGATTGCGATCGTTCAATTTGTATGGTAGCTATATGCTATAGTGTTCCGCTCTAAACAATTTCTTCGGAGATTTCAGTATTGACGTAGGTAATGATCCGCTCCAAATTTGGTGAAGATATCTCGTCATATGAAAAAGTTTTCAATGTAAGCACTTGATTGCGATCGTTCAATTTGTATGGTAGCTGTATGCTATAGGGATCTGATCCAAACAATATCTTCCGAGATTCAATTATTGCTTGGATAATGATTCGTTCCAAATATCCTGAAGATATTTTGTCAAATGGAAAAGTTTTCAATGTAAGCACTTGATTCCGATCGTTCAGTTTGTATGGTAGCTATATGCTATAGTGATCCGATCCAAGCAATTTCTTCGGAGAATCGATTATTGCTTGGATAATGATTCCTTCCAAATATCCTGAAGATAACTCGTCAAATGGAAAAGTTTTCAATGTAAGTACTTGATTCCGACGTTCTGCTTGTATGGCAGCTATATGCTATAGTGATCCTATCTGAACAATTTCTTCGGAGATTCCAGTATTAACGTAGGTAATGATCAGTTCCAAATTTTGTGAAGATATCTCGTTAAATTAAAAAGTTTTCAATGTAAGCACTTGATTGCGATCGTTCAATTTGTATGGTAGCTATATGCTATAGTCATCCGATCTAAACAATTTCTTCGGAGATTCCAGTATTGACTTAGATAATGATCCGTTCCAAATTTGGTGAAGATATCTCGTCACATGAAAAAGTTTTCAATGTAAGCACTTGATTGCGATCGTTCAATTTGTATGGTAGCTATATGCTATAGTGATCCGATCTAAACAATTTCTTCGGAGATTCTAGTATTGACTTAGATAATGATCCGTTCCAAATTTGGTGAAGATATCTCGTCACATGAAAAAGTTTTCAAAGTAAGCACTTGATTCCGATCGTTCAGTTTGTATGGCAGCTATATGCTATAGTGATAATGATCTGTTCCAAATTTCGTGAAGATATCTCGTCAAATGAAAAGGTTTTCAATGTAAGCACTTGATTCCGATCGTTCAATTTGTATGGTAGCTATATGCTATAGTGATCCGATCTAAACAATTTCTTCGGAGATTCCAGTGTTGACTTAGATTATGATCCGTTCCAAATTTGGTGAAGATATCTCGTCAAATGAAAAGGTTTTCAATGTAAGCACTTGATTCCGATCGTTCAGTTTGTATGGTAGCTGTATGCTATAGTGATCCGATCCAAACGATATCTTCAAAGATTCGATTATTGCTTGCATAATGATTCGTTCCAAATATCCTGAAGATATCGCGTCAAATGAAAAAGTTTTCAAAGTAAGCACTTGATTGCGATCGTTCAATTTGTATGGTAGCTATATGCTATAGTGATCCGATCTAAACAATTTCTTCGGAGATTCCAGTATTGACTTAGATAATGAGCCGTTCCAAATTTGGTGAAGATATCTCGTCAAATGAAAAAGTTTTCAAAGTAAGCACTTGATTCCGATCGTTCAGTTTGTATGGCAGCTATATGCTATAGTGATAATGATCTGTTCCAAAATTCGTGAAGATATCTCGTCAAATGAAAAGGTTTTCAATGTAAGCACTTGATTCCGATCGTTCAATTTGTATGGTAGCTATATGCTATAGTGATCCGATCTAAACAATTTCTTCGGAGATTCCAGTGTTGACTTTGATTATGATCCGTTTCAAATTTGGTGAAGATATCTCGTCAAATGAAAAGGTTTTCAATGTAAGCACTTGATTCCGATCGTTCAGTTTGTATGGTAGCTATATGCTACAGTGATCCGATCTGAACAATTTCTTCGGAGATGCCAGTATTGACGTAGGTAATGATCAGTTCCAAATTTTGTGAAGATATCTCGTCATATGAAAACTTTTCTATGTAAGTACTTGATTCCGACGTTCAGTTTGTATGGCAGCTATATGCTATAATGATCCGATCTGAACAATTTCTTCGGAGATTCCAGTATTGCTTGAGATAATGATCCGCTCCAAATTTTGTGAACATATCTCGTCACATGAAAACTTTTCTATGTAAGCACTTGATTCCGATCGTTCAGTTTGTATGGTAGCTGTATGCTATAGTGATCCGATCCAAACAATATCTTCGGAGATTCGCTTATTGCTTGGATAATGATTTGTTCCAAATATCCTGAAGATATCTCGTCAAATGAAAAAGTTTTCAATGTAAGCACTTGATTCCGATCGTTCAGTTTGTATGGTAGCTATACGCTATAGTGATCCCATCTAAACAATTTCTTCGGAGTTTCCAGTATTGACTTAGATAATGATCCGTTCCAAATTTGGTGAAGATATCTCGTCACATGAAAAAGTTTTCAATGTAAGCACTTGATTCCGATCGTTCAGTTTGTATGGTAGCTGTATGCTATAGTGATCCGATCCAAACAATATCTTCCGAGATTCGATTAGTGCTTGGATAATGATTCGTTCCAAATATCCTGAAGATATCGCGTCAAATGAAAAAGTTTTCAAAGTAAGCACTTGATTCCGATCGTTCAGTTTGTATGGCAGCTATATGCTATAGTGATAATGATCTGTTCCAAATTTCGTGAAGATATCTCGTTAAATGAAAAAGTTTTCAATGTAAGCACTTGATTCCGATCGTTCAGTTTGTATGGTAGCTATATGCTATAGTGATCCGATCCAAGCAATTTCTTCGGAGATTCCAGTATTGCTTGAGATAATGATCCGCTCCAAATTTTGTGAAGAGATCTCGTCATATGAAAATTTTCTATGTAAGTACTTGATTCCGACGTTCAGTTTGTATGGCAGCTATATGCTATAGTGATCCGATCTGAACAATTTCTTCGGAGATTCCAGTATTGACGTAGGTTATGATCAGTTCCAAATTTTGTGAAGATATCTCGTCAAATGAAAAGGTTTTCAATGTAAGCACTTGATTGCGATCGTTCAATTTGTATGGTAGCTATATGCTATAGTGATCCGATCTAAACAATTTCTTCGGAGATTCCAGTATTGACTTAGATAATGATCCGTTCCAAATTTGGTGAAGATATCTCGTCACATAAAAAAGTTTTCAATGTAAGCACTTGATTCCGATCGTTCACTTTGTATGGTAGCTGTAAGCTATAGTGATCTGATCCAAACAATATCTTCCGAGATTCGATTAGTGCTTGGATAATGATTAGTTCCAAATATCCTAAAGATATCTCATCAAATGAAAAAGTTTTCAATGTAAGCACTTGATTCCGATCGTTCAGTTTGTATGGTAGCTATATGCTATAGTGATCCGATCCAAGCAATTTCTTCGGAGATTTCAGTATTGACGTAGGTAATGATCAGTTTCAAATTTTGTGAAGATATCTCGTCAAATGAAAAGGTTTTCAATGTAAGCACTTGATTGCGATCGTTAAATTTGTATGGTAGCTATATGCTATAGTGTTCCGCTCTAAACAATTTCTTCGGAGATTCCAGTATTGACTTAGATAATGATCCGTTCCAAATTTGGTGAAGATATCTCGTCACATGAAAAAGTTTTCAATGTAAGCACTTGATTCCGATCGTTCAGTTTGTATGGTAGCTGTATGCTATAGGGATCTGATCCAAACAATATCTTCCGAGATTCAATTATTGCTTGGATAATGATTCGTTCCAAATATCCTGAAGATATCTCGTCAAATGGAAAAGTTTTCAATGTAAGCACTTGATTCCGATCGTTCAGTTTGTATGGTAGCTATATGCTATAGTGATCCGATCCAAGCAATTTCTTCGGAGATTTCAGTATTGACGTAGGTTATGATCAGTTCCAAATTTTGTGAAGATATCTCGTCAAATGAAAAAGTTTTCTATGTAAGTACTTGATTCCGACGTTCAGTTTGTATGGCAGCTATGAGCTATACTGATCCGATCTGAACAATTTCTTCGGAGATGCCAGTATTGACGTAGGTAATTATCAGTTCCAAATTTTGTGAAGATATCTCGTCAAATGAAAAGGTTTTCAATGAAAGCACTTGATTGCGATCGTTAAATTTGTATGGTAGCTATATGCTATAGTGTTCCGCTCTAAACAATTTCTTCGGAGATTCCAGTATTGACTTAGATAATGATCCGTTCCAAATTTGGTGAAGATATCTCGTCACATGAAAAAGTTTTCAATGTAAGCACTTGATTCCGATCGTTCAGTTTGTATGGTAGCTGTATGCTATAGGGATCTGATCCAAACAATATCTTCCGAGATTCAATTATTGCTTGGATAATGATTCGTTCCAAATATCCTGAAGATATCTCGTCAAATGGAAAAGTTTTCAATGTAAGCACTTGATTCCGATCGTTCAGTTTGTATGGTAGCTATATGCTATAGTGATCCGATCCAAGCAATTTCTTCGGAGATTTCAGCATTGACGTAGGTTATGATCAGTTCCAAATTTTGTGAAGATATCTCGTCAAATGAAAAAGTTTTCTATGTAAGTACTTGATTCCGACGTTAAGTTTGTATGGCAGCTATGTGCTATACTGATCCGATCTGAACAATTTCTTCGGAGATGCCAGTATTGACGTAGGTAATTATCAGTTCCAAATTTTGTGAAGATATCTCGTCAAATGAAAAGGTTTTCAATGTAAGCACTTGATTCCGATCGTTCAGTGTGTATGGCAGCTATATGCTATAGTGATAATAATCTGTTCCAAATTTCGTGAAGATACCTCGTTAAATGAAAAAGTTTTCTATGTAAGTACTTGATTCCGACGTTCAGTTTGTATGGCAGCTATATGCTATAGTGATCCGATCTGAACAATTTCTTCGGAGATTTCAGTATTGACGGAGGTAATGATCAGTTCCAAATTTTGTGAAGATATCTCGTCAAATGAAAAGGTTTTCAATGTAAGCACTTGATTGCGATCGTTCAATTTGTATGGTAGCTATATGCTATAGTGATCCGATCTAAACAATTTCTTCGGAGATTCCAGTATTGACTTAGATTATGATCCGTTCCAAATTTGGTGAAGATATCTCGTCACACGAAAAAGTTTTCAATGCAAGCACTTGATTCCGATCGTTCAGTTTGTATGGTAGCTGTATGCTATAGTGATCCGATCCAAACACTATCTTCGGAGGTTCGATTATTGCTTGGATAATGATTCGTTCCAAATATCCTGAAAATCTCGTCAAATGAAAAAGTTTTCAATGTAAGCACTTGATTGCGATCGTTCAGTTTGTATGGTAGCTATATGCTATAGTGATCCGATCTAAACAATTTCTTCGGAGATTCCAGTATTGACTTAGATAATGATCCGTTCCAAATTTGGTGAAGATATCTCGTCACATGAAAAAGTTTTCAATGTAAGCCCTTGATTCCGATCGTTCCGTTTGTATGGTAGCTGTATGCTATAGTGATCCGATCCAAACAATATCTTCGGAGATTCGATTGTTGCTTCGATAATGATTCGTTCCAAATATCCTGAAGATATCTCGTCATATGAAAAAGTTTTCAATGTAAGCACTTGATTGCGATCGTTCAATTTGTATGGTAGCTATATGCTATTGTGATCCGATCTAAACAATTTCTTCGGAGAATCCAGTATTGACTTAGATAATGATCCGCTCCAAATTTGGTGAAGATATCTCGTCACATGAAAAAGTTTTCAATGTAAGCACTTGATTCCGATCGTTGAATTTGTATGGTAGCTATATGCTATAGTGATCCGATCCAAGCAATTTCTTCGGAGATTTCAGTATTGACGTAGGTAATGATCCGCTCCAAATTTGGTGAAGATATCTCGTCATATGAAAACTTTTCTATGTAAGTACTTGATTCCGACGTTCTGCTTGTATGGCAGCTATATGCTATAGTGATCCGATCTGAACAATTTCTTCGGAGATTCCAGTATTAACGTAGGTAATGATCAGTTCCAAATTTTGTGAAGATATCTCGTTAAATTAAAAAGTTTTCAATGTAAGCACTTGATTGCGATCGTTCAATTTGTATGGTAGCTATATGCTATAGTGATCCGATCCAAATAATTTCTTCGGAGATTCGATTATTGCTTGGATATATATTCGTTCCACCTAACGTGAAGATATCTCGTCAAATGAAAAAGTTTTCAATGTAAGCACTTGATTCCGACGTTCTGCTTGTATGGCAGCTATATGCTATAGTGATCCGATCTGAACAATTTCTTCGGAGATTCCAGTATTGACGTAGGTATTGATTAGTTCCAAATTTTGTGAAGATATCTCGTCAAATGAAAAGGTTTTCAATGTAAGCACTTGATTCCGATCGTTCAGTGTGTATGGCAGCTATATGCTATAGTGATAATAATCTGTTCCAAATTTCGTGAAGATACCTCGTTAAATGAAAATGTTTTCTATGTAAGTACTTGATTCCGACGTTCAGTTTGTATGGCAGCTATATGCTATAGTGATCCGATCTGAACAATTTCTTCGGAGATTTCAGTATTGACGTAGGTAATGATCAGTTCCAAATTTTGTGAAGATATCTCGTCAAATGAAAAGGTTTTCAATGTAAGCACTTGATTGCGATCGTTCAATTTGTATGGTAGCTATATGCTATAGTGATCCGATCTAAACAATTTCTTCGGAGATTCCAGTATTGACTTAGATTATGATCCGTTCCAAATTTGGTGAAGATATCTCGTCACATGAAAAAGTTTTCAATGCAAGCACTTGATTCCGATCGTTCAGTTTGTATGGTAGCTGTATGCTATAGTGATCCGATCCAAACAATATCTTCGGAGATTCGATTATTGCTTGGATAATGATTCGTTCCAAATATCCTGAAGATATCTCGTCAAATGAAAAAGTTTTCAATGTAAGCACTTGATTCCGATCGTTCAGTTTGTATGGTAGCTATATGCTATAATGATCCAATCTAAACAATTTCTTTGGAGATTCCAGTATTGACTTAGATAATGATCCGTTCCAAATTTGGTGAAGATATCTCGTCACATGAAAAAGTTTTCAATGTAAGCACTTGATTCCGATCGTTCCGTTTGTATGGTAGCTGTATGCTATAGTGATCCGATCCAAACAATATCTTCGGAGATTCGATTATTGCTTGGATAATGATTCGTTCCAAATATCCTGAAGATATCTCGTCAAATGAAAAAGTTTTCAATGTAAGCACTTGATTGCGATCGTTCAATTTGTATGGTAGCTATATGCTATTGTGATCCGATCTAAACAATTTCTTCGGAGATTCCAGTATTGACTTAGATAATGATCCGTTCCAAATTTGGTGAAAATATCTCGTCACATGAAAAAGTTTTCAATGTAAGCACTTGATTCCGATCGTTCAGTTTGTATGGTAGCTGTATGCTATAGTGATCCGATCCAAACGATATCTTCGGAGATTCGATTATTGCTTGGATAATGATTCGTTCCAAATATCCTGAAGATATCGCGTCAAATGAAAAAGTTTTCAAAGTAAGCACTTGATTCCGATCGTTCAGTTTGTATGGCAGCTATATGCTATAGTGATAATGATCTGTTCCAAATTTCGTGAAGATATCTCGTAAAATGAAAAAGTTTTCTATGCAAGCACTTGATTCCGACGTTCAGTTTGTATGGCAGCTATATGCTATAATGATCCGATCTGAACAATTTCTTCGGAGATTCCAGTATTGCTTGAGATAATGATCCGCTCCAAATTTTGTGAAGATATCTCGTCACATGAAAACTTTTCTATGTAAGCACTTGATTCCGATCGTTCAGTTTGTATGGTAGCTGTATGCTATAGTGATCCGATCCAAACAATATCTTTGGAGATTCGCTTATTGCTTGGATAATGATTCGTTCCAAATATCCTGAAGATATCTCGTCAAATGAAAAAGTTTCCAATGTAAGCACTTGATTCCGATCGTTCAGTTTGTATGGTAGCTATATGCTATAGTGATCCGATCTGAACAATTTCTTCGGAGATTCCAGTATTGACGTAGGTAATGATCAGTTCCAAATTTTGTGAAAATATATCGTTAAATGAAAAAGTTTTCAATGTAAGCACTTGATTGCGATCGTTCAATTTGTATGGTAGCTATATGCTATAGTGATCCGATCTAAACAATTTCTTCGGAGATTCCAGTATTGACTTAGATAATGATCCGTTCCAAATTTGGTGAAGATATCTCGTCACATGAAAAAGTTTTCAATGTAAGCACTTGATTCCGATCGTTCAGTTTGTATGGTAGCTGTAAGCTATAGTGATCTGATCCAAACAATATCTTCCGACATTCGATTAGTGCTCGGATAATGATTAGTTCCAAATATCCTAAAGATATCTCATCAAATGAAAAAGTTTTCAATGTAAGCACTTGATTCCGATCGTTCAGTTTGTATGGTAGCTATATGCTATAGTGATCCGATCCAAGCAATTTCTTCGGAGATTTCAGTATTGACGTAGGTAATGATCAGTTCCAAATTTTGTGAAGATATATCGTTAAATTAAAAAGTTTTCAATGTAAGCACTTGATTGCGATCGTTCAATTTGTATGGTAGCTATATGCTATAGTGATCCGATCCAAATAATTTCTTCGGAGATTCGATTATTGTTTGGATATATATTCGTTCCACCTAACGTGAAGATATCTCGTCAAATGAAAAAGTTTTCAATGTAAGCACTTGATTCCGACGTTCTGCTTGTATGGCAGCTATATGCTATAGTGATCCGATCTGAACAATTTCTTCGGAGATTCCAGTATTGACGTAGGTATTGATTAGTTCCAAATTTTGTGAAGATATCTCGTTAAATGAAAAAGTTTTCAATGTAAGCACTTGATTGCGATCATTCAATTTGTATGGTAGCTATATGCTATAGTGATCCGATCTAAACAATTTCTTCGGAGATTCCAGTATTGACTTAGATTATGATCCGTTCCAAATTTGGTGAAGATATCTCGTCACATGAAAAAGTTTTCAATGTAAGCACTTGATTCCGATCGTTCAGTTTGTATGGTAGCTGTATGCTATAGTGATCCGATCCAAACAATATCTTCGGAGATTCGATTATTGCTTGGATAATGATTCGTTCCAAATATCCTGAAGATATCTCGTTAAATGAAAAAGTTTTCAATGTAAGCACTTGATTCCGATCGTTCAGTGTGTATGGCAGGTATATGCTATAGTGATAATAATCTGTTCCAAATTTCGTGAAGATATCTCGTTAAATGAAAAAGTTTTCTATGTAAGTACTTGATTCCGACGTTCTGCTTGTATGGCAGCTATATGCAATAGTGATTCGATCTGAACAATTTCTTCGGAGATTCCAGTATTGACGTAGGTAATGATCAGTTCCAAATTTTGTGAAGATATCTCGTTAAATGAAAAGGTTTTCAATGTAAGCACTTGATTGCGATCGTTCAATTTGTATGGTAGCTATATGCTATAGTGATCCGATCTAAACAATTTCTTCGGAGATTTCAGTGTTGACTTAGATTATGATCCGTTCCAAATTTGGTGAAGATATCTCGTCACATGAAAAAGTTTTCAATGTAAGCACTTGATTCCGATCGTTCAGTTTGTATGGTAGCTGTATGCTATAGTGATCCGATCCAAACAATATCTTCGGAGATTCGATTATTGCTTGGATAATGATTCGTTCCAAATATCCTGAAGATATCTCGTTAAATGAAAAAGTTTTCAATGTAAGCACTTGATTCCGATCGGTCAGTGTGTATGGCAGCTATATGCTATAGTGATAATAATCTGTTCCAAATTTCGTGAAGATATCTCGTTAAATGAAAAAGTTTTCTATGTAAGTACTTGATTCCGACGTTCTGCTTGTATGGCAGCTATATGCAATAGTGATCCGATCTGAACAATTTCTTCGGAGATTCCAGTATTGACGTAGGTAATGATCAGTTCCAAATTTTGTGAAGATATCTCGTTAAATGAAAAGGTTTTCAATGTAAGCACTTGATTGCGATCGTTCAATTTGTATGGTAGCTATATGCTATAGTGATCCGATCCAAGCAATTTCTTCGGAGATTTCAGTATTGACGTAGGTAATGATCAGTTCCAAATTTTGTGAAGATATCTCGTCATATGAAAAAGTTTTCTATGTAAGCACTTGATTCCGATCGTTCAGTGTGTATGGCAGCTATATGCTATAGTGATAATGATTCGTTTCAAATATCCTGAAGATATCTCGTCAAATGAAAAAGTTTTTAATGTAAGCACTTGATTCCGATCGTTCAGTTTGTATGGTAGCTATATGCTATAGTGATCCGATATAAACAATTTCTTCGGAGATTCCAGTATTGACTTAGATAATGATCCGTTCCAAATTTGGTGAAGATATCTCGTCACATGAAAAAGTTTTCAATGTAAGCACTTGATTCCAATCGTTCGGTTTGTATGGTAGCTGTATGCTATAGTGATCCGATCCAAACAATATCTTCGGAGATTCGATTATTGCTTGGATAATGATTCGTTCCAAATATCCTGAAGATATCTCGTCAAATGAAAAAGTTTTCAATGTAAGCACTTGATTCCGAACGTTCAGTGTGTATGGCAGCTATATGCTATAGTGATAATAATCTGTTCCGAATTTCGTGAAGATATCTCGTTAAATGAAAAAGTTTTCTATGTAAGTACTTGATTCCGACGTTCTGCTTGTACGGCAGCTATATGCTATAGCGATCCGATCTGAACAATTTCTGCGGAGATTCCAGTATTGACGTAGGTAATGATCAGTTCCAAATTTTGTGAAGATATCTCGTCAAATGAAAAAGTTTTCAATGTAAGCACTTGATTGCGATCGTTCAATTTGTATGGTAGCTATATGCTATAGTGATCCGATCTAAACAATTTCTTCGGAGATTCCAGTGTTGACTTAGATTATGATCCGTTCCAAATTTGGTGAAGATATCTCGTCACATGAAAAAGTTTTCAATGTAAGCACTTGATTCCGATCGTTCAGTTTGTATGGTAGCTGTATGCTATAGTGATCCGATCCAAACAATATCATCGGAGATTCGATTATTGCTTGGATAATGATTCATTCCAAATATCCTGAAGATATCTCGTCAAATGAAAAAGATTTCAATGTAAGCACTTGATTCCGATCGTTCAGTTTGTATGGTAGCTATATGCTATAGTGATACGATCCAAGCAATTTCTTCGGAGCTTCGATTATTGCTTGGATAATGATTCGTTCCAAATATTGTGAAGATATCTCAGCAAATGCAAAAGTTTTTAATGTAAGCATTTGATTGCGTTTGTTCAGTTTGTATGGTAGATGTAGGCTATAGTGATCCGATCCAAACAATATCTTCGGAGATTCGATTATTGCTTGGATAATGATTCGTTCCAAATATCGTGAAGATATCTCGTCAAATGAAAAAGTTTTCAATGTAAGCACTTGATTCCGACGTTCAGTGTGTATGGCAGCTATATGTTATAGTGATCCGATCTAAACAATTTCTTCGGAGATTCCAGTCTTGACGTAGGTAATGATCAGTTCCAAATCTTGTGAAGATATCTCGTCGAATGAAAAAGTTTTCAATGTAAGCACTTGATTGCGATCGTTCAATTTGTATGGTAGCTATATGCTATAGTGATACGATCCAAGCAATTTCTTCGGAGCTTCGATTATTGCTTGGATAATGATTCGTTCCGAATATCCTGAAGATATCTCGTCTAATGAAAAAGTTTTTAATGTAAGCACTTGATTGCGATCGTTCAATTTGTATGGGAGCTATATGCTATAGTGATCCGATCTAAATGTAATGATCCGTTCCAAATTTGGTGAAGATATCTATTCACATGAAAAAGATTTCAATGCAAGAACTTGATTCTGGTCGTTCAGTTTGTATGGTAGCTATATGCTATAGTGATACGATCCAAATAATTTCTTCGGAGATTCGATTATTGCTTGGATATATATTCGTTCCACATAACGTGAAGATATCTCGTCAAATGAAAAAGTTTTCAATGTAAGCACTTGATTCCGACGTTTTGCTTGTATGGCAGCTATATGCTATAGTGATCCGATCTGAACAATTTCTTCGGAGATTCCAGTATTGACGTAGGTAATGATACGTTCCAAATATCGTTCAATTTGTATTGTAGCTATATGCTATAGTGATCCCATCTAAACAATTTCTTCGGAGATTCCAGTATTGACTTAGATAATGATCCGTTCCAAATTTGGTGAAGATATCTCGTCACATGAAAAAGTTTTCAATGTAAGCACTTGATTCCGATCGTTCAGTTTGTATGGTAGCTGTATGCTATAGTGATCCGATCCAAACAATATCTTCGGAAATTCGATTACTGCTTGGATAATGATTCGTTCCAAATATCCTGAAGATATCGCGTCAAATGAAAAAGTTTTCAATGTAAGCACTTGATTCCGATCGTTCAGTTTGTATGGCAGCTATATGCTATAGTGATAATGATCTGTTCCAAATTTCGTGAAGATATCTCGTTAAATGAAAACGGTTTCTATGCAAGCACTTGATTCCGTCGTTCAGTTTGTATGGCAGCTATATGCTATAGTGATCCGATCTAAATGTAATGATCCGTTCCAAATTTGGTGAAGATATCTATTCACATGAAAAAGATTTCAATGCAAGAACTTGATTCTGGTCGTTCAGTTTGTATGGTAGCTATATGCTATAGTGATACGATCCAAATAATTTCTTCGGAGATTCGATTATTGCTTGGATATATATTCGTTCCACATAACGTGAAGATATCTCGTCAAATGAAAAAGTTTTCAATGTAAGCACTTGATTCCGACGTTTTGCTTGTATGGCAGCTATATGCTATAGTGATCCGATCTGAACAATTTCTTCGGAGATTCCAGTATTGACGTAGGTTATGATCAGTTCCAAATTTTGTGAAGATATCTCGTCAAATGAAAAGGTTTTCAATGTAAGCACTTGATTGCGATCGTTCAATTTGTATGGGAGCTATATGCTATAGTGATCCGATCTAAATGTAGTGATCCGTTCCAAATTTGGTGAAGATATCTATTCACATGAAAAAGATTTCAATGCAAGAACTTGATTCTGGTCGTTCAGTTTGTATGGTAGCTATATGCTATAGTGATACGATCCAAACAATATCTTCGGAGATTCGATTATTGCTTGAATAATGATTCGTTCCAAATATCCTGAAGATATCTTGTCAAATGAAAAAGTTTTCAATGTAAGCACTTGATTCCGACGTTTTGCTTGTATGGTAGCTATATGCTATAGTGATCCGATCCAAGCAATTTCTTCGGAGCTTCGATTATTGCTTGGATAATGATTCGTTCCAAATATCGTGAAGATATCTCGTCAAATGAAAAAGTTTTCAATGTAAGCACTTGATTCCGACGTTCAGTGTGTATGGCAGCTATATGTTATAGTGATCCGATCTAAACAATTTCTTCGGAGATTCCAGTCTTGACGTAGGTAATGATCAGTTCCAAATTTTGTGAAGATATCTCGTCAAATGAAAAAGTTTTCAATGTAAGCACTTGATTGCGATCGTTCAATTTGTATGGTAGCTATATGCTATAGTGATACGATCCAAGCAATTTCTTCGGAGCTTCGATTATTGCTTGGATAATGATTCGTTCCGAATATCCTGAAGATATCTCGTCTAATGAAAAAGTTTTCAATGTAAGCACTTGATTGCGATCGTTCAATTTGTATGGGAGCTATATGCTATAGTGATCCGATCTAAATGTAGTGATCCGTTCCAAATTTGGTGAAGATATCTATTCACATGAAAAAGATTTCAATGCAAGAACTTGATTCTGGTCGTTCAGTTTGTATGGTAGCTATATGCTATAGTGATACGATCCAAACAATATCTTCGGAGATTCGATTATTGCTTGGATAATGATTCGTTCCAAATATCCTGAAGATATCTTGTCAAATGAAAAAGTTTTCAATGTAAACACTTGATTCCGATCGTTCAGTTCGTATGGTAGCTATATGCTATAGTGATCCAATCTAAACAATTTCTTCGGAGATTCCAGTATTGACTTAGATAATGATCCGTTCCAAATTTGGTGAAGATATCTCGTCACATGAAAAAGTTTTCAATGTAAGCACTTGATTCCGATCGTTCAGTTTGTATGGTAGCTGTATGCTATAGTGATCCGATCCAAACAATATCTTCGGAAATTCGATTATTGCTTGGATAATGATTCGTTCCAAATATCCTGAAGATATCGCGTCAAATGAAAAAGTTTTCAATGTAAGCACTTGATTCCGATCGTTCAGTTTGTATGGCAGCTATATGCTATAGTGATAATGATCTGTTCCAAATTTCGTGAAGATATCTCGTTAAATGAAAAAGTTTTCTATGCAAGCACTTGATTCCGACGTTCAGTTTGTATGGCAGCTATATGCTATAATGATCCGATCTGAACAATTTCTTCGGAGATTCCAGTATTGCTTGAGATAATGATCCGCTTCAAATTTTGTGAAGATATCTCGTCACATGAAAACTTTTCTATGTAAGCACTTGATTCCGATCGTTCAGTTTGTATGGTAGCTGTATGCTATAGTGATCCGATCCAAACAATATCTTCGGAGATTCGGTTATTGCTTAGATAATGATTCGTTCCAAATATCCTGAAGATATCTCGTCAAATGAGAAAGTTTTCAATGTAAGCACTTGATTCCGATCGTTCAGTTTGTATGGTAGCTATATGCTATAGTGATCCGATCCAAGCAATTTTTTCGGAGCTTCGATTATTGCTTGGATAATGATTCGTTCCAAATATCGTGAAGATATCTCGTCAAATGAAAAAGTTTTCAATGTAAGCACTTGATTCCGACGTTCAGTGTGTATGGCAGCTATATGTTATAGTGATCCGATCTGAACAATTTCTTCGGAGATTCCAGTATTGACGTAGCTAATGATCAGTTCCATATTTTGTGAAGATATCTCGTTAAATGAAAAATTTTTCAATGTAAGCACTTGATTGCGATCGTTCAATTTGTAAGGTAGCTATATGCTATAGTGATACGATCCAAGCAATTTCTTCGGAGCTTCGATTATTGCTTGGATAATGATTCGTTCCGAATATCCTGAAGATATCTCGTCTAATGAAAAAGTTTTTAATGTAAGCACTTTATTCCGACATTCTGCTTGTATGGCAGCTATATGCTATAGTGATCCGATCTGAACAATTTCTTCGGAGATTCCAGTATTGCTTGAGATAATGATCCGCTCCAAATTTTGTGAAGATATCTCGTCATATGAAAACTTTTCTATGTAAATACTTGATTCCGACGTTCAGTTTGTATGGTAGCTATATGCTATAGTGATCCGATCCAAGCAATTTCTTCGGAGATTTCAGTATTGACGTAGGTAATGATCAGTTCCAAATTTTGTGAAGATATCTCGTCAAATGAAAAAGTTTTCTATGCAAGCACTTGATTCCGACGTTCAGTTTGTATGGCAGCTATATGCTATAATGATCTGATCTGAACAATTTCTTCGGAGATTCCAGTATTGATTGAGATAATGATCCGCTCCAAATTTTGTGAAGATATCTCGTCATATGAAAACTTTTCTATGTAAGTACTTGATTCCGACGTTCAGTTTGTATGGTAGCTATATGCTATAGTGATCCGATCCAAGCAATTTCTTCGGAGATTTCAGTATTGACGTAGGTAATGATCAGTTCCAAATTTTGTGAAGATATCTCGTCAAATGAAAAAGTTTTCTATGCAAGCACTTGATTCCGACGTTCAGTTTGTATGGCAGCTATATGTTATAGTGATCCGATCTAAACAATTTCTTCGGAGATTCCAGTATTGACGTAGGTTATGATCAGTTCCAAATTTTGTGAAGATATCTCGTTAAATGAAAAAGTTTTCAATGTAAGCACTTGATTCCGATCGTTCAGTTTGTATGGTAGCTATATGCTATAGTGATCCGATCCAAGCAATTTCTTCGGAGCTTCAATTATTGCTTGGATAATGATTCGTTCCAAATATCGTGAAGATATCTCGTCAAATGAAAAAGTTTTCAATGTAAGCACTTGATTCCGACGTTCAGTGTGTATGGCAGCTATATGTTATAGTGATCCGATCTAAACAATTTCTTCGGAGATTCCAGTCTTGACGTAGGTAATGATCAGTTCCAAATTTTGTGAAGATATCTCGTCAAATGAAAAAGTTTTCAATGTAAGCACTTGATTGCGATCGTTCAATTTGTATGGTAGCTATATGCTATAGTGATACGATCCAAGCAATTTCTTCGGAGCTTCGATTATTGCTTGGATAATGATTCGTTCCGAATATCCTGAAGATATCTCGTCTAATGAAAAAGTTTTTAATGTAAGCACTTGATTGCGACATTCTGCTTGTATGGCAGCTATATGCTATAGTGATCCGATCTGAACAATTTCTGCGGAGATTCCAGTATTGACTTAGATAATGATCCGTTCCAAATTTTGTGAAGATATCTCGTCAAATGAAAAAGTTTTCTATGTAAGTACTTGATTCCGACGTTCAGTTTGTATGGTAGCTATATGCTATAGTGATCCGATCTGAACAATTTCTTCGGAGATTTCAGTATTGACGTAGGTAATGATCAGTTCCAAATTTTGTGAAGATATCTCGTCAAATGAAAAAGTTTTCTATGCAAGCACTTGATTCCGACGTTCAGTTTGTATGGCAGCTATATGCTATAATGATCTGATCTGAACAATTTCTTCGGAGATTCCAGTATTGCTTGAGATAATGATCCGCTCCAAATTTTGTGAAGATATCTCGTCATATGAAAACTTTTCTATGTAAGTACTTGATTCCGACGTTCAATTTGTATGGGAGCTATATGCTATAGTGATCCGATCTAAATGTAATGATCCGTTCCAAATTTGGTGAAGATATCTATTCACATGAAAAAGATTTCAATGCAAGAACTTGATTCTGGTCGTTCAGTTTGTATGGTAGCTATATGCTATAGTGATATGATCCAAATAATTTCTTCGGAGATTCGATTATTGCTTGGATATATATTCGTTCCACCTAACCTGAAGATATCTCGTCAAATGAAAAAGTTTTCAATGTAAGCACTTGATTCCGACATTCTGCTTGTATGGCAGCTATATGCTATAGTGATCCGATCTGAACAATTTCTTCGGAGATTCCAGTATTGACTTAGATAATGATCCGTTCCAAATTTTGTGAAGATATCTCGTCAAATGAAAAAGTTTTCTATGCAAGCACTTGATTCCGACGTTCAGTTTGTATGGCAGCTATATGCTATAATGATCTGATCTGAACAATTTCTTCGGAGATTCCAGTATTGCTTGAGATAATGATCCGCTCCAAATTTTGTGAAGATATCTCGTCATATGAAAACTTTTCTATGTAAGTACTTGATTCCGACGTTCAGTTTGTATGGTAGCTATATGCTATAGTGATCCGATCCAAGCAATTTCTTCGGAGATTTCAGTATTGACGTAGGTAATGATCAGTTCCAAATTTTGTGAAGATATCTCGTCATATGAAAAAGTTTTCTATGTAAGCACTTGATTCCGATCGTTCAGTGTGTATGGCAGCTATATGCTATAGTGATAATGATTCGTTCCAAATTACGTGAAGATATCTAGTCATATGAAAAAGTTTTCTATGTAAGTACTTGATTCCGACGTTCAGTTTGTATGGCAGCTATGTGCTATAGTGTGCCGGTCTGAACAATATCTTCGGAGATTCGATTATTGCTTGGATAATGATTCGTTCCAAATATCCTGAAGATATCTCGTCAAATGAAAAAGTTTTCAATGTAAGCACTTGATTCCGATCGTTCAGTTTGTATGGTAGCTATATGCTATAGTGATCCGATCCAAGCAATTTCTTCGGAGATTTCAGTATTGACGTAGGTAATGATCAGTTCCAAATTTTGTGAAGATATCTCGTCAAATGAAAAAGTTTTCTATGTAAGTACTTGATTCCGACGTTCAGTTTGTATGGCAGCTATATGCTATCGTGATCCGATCTGAACAATTTCTTCGGAGATTCCAGTATTGACGTAGGTAATGATCAGTTCCAAATTTTGTGAAGATATCTCGTCAAATGAAAAGGTTTTCAATGTAAGCACTTGATTCCGATCGTTCAGTGTGTTTGATAGCTATATGCTATAGTGATAATAATCTGTTCCAAATTTCGTGAAGATATCTCGTTAAATGAAAAAGTTTTCTATGTAAGTACTTGATTCCGACGTTCAGTTTGTATGGCAGCTATATGCTATAGTGATCCGATCTAAACAATTTCTTCGGAGATTCCAGTATTGACTTAGATAATGATCCGTTCCAAATTTTGTGAAGATATCTCGTCATATGAAAAAGTTTTCTATGTAAGCACTTGATTCCGATCGCTCAGTTTGTTTGGCACCTATATGCTATAGTGATAATAATCTGTTCCAAATTTCGTGAAGATATCTCGTTAAATGAAAAAGTTTTCTATGCAAGCACTTGATTCCGACGTTCAGTTTGTATGGCAGCTATATGCTATAATGATCTGATCTGAACAATTTCTTCGGAGATTCCAGTATTGCTTGAGATAATGATCCGCTCCAAAATTTGGGAAGATATCTCGTCATATGAAAACTTTTCTATGTAAGTATTTGATTCCGACGTTCAGTTTGTATGATAGCTATATGCTATAGGGATCCGATCCAAGCAATTTCTTCGGAGATTTCAGTATTGACGTAGGTAATGATCAGTTCCAAATTTTGTGAAGATATCTCGTCATATGAAAAAGTTTTCTATGTAAGCACTTGATTCCGATCGTTCAGTGTGTATGGCAGCTATATGCTATAGTGATAATGATTCGTCCCAAATTACGTGAACATATCTCGTCATATGAAAAAGTTTTCTATGTAAGTACTTGATTACGACGTTTAGTTTGTATGGCAGCTATATGCTATAGTGATCCGATCTGAACAATATCTTCGGAGATTCGATTATTGCTTGGATAATGATTCGTTCCAAATATCCTGAAGATATCTCGTCAAATGAAAAAGTTTTCAATGTAAGCACTTGATTCCGATCGTTCAGTTTGTATGGTAGCTATATGCTATAGTGATCCAATCCAAGCAATTTCTTCGGAGATTTCAGTATTGACGTAGGTAATGATCAGTTCCAAATTTTGTGAAGATATCTCGTCAAATGAAAAAGTTTTCTATGTAAGTACTTGATTCCGACGTTCAGTTTGTATGGCAGCTATATGCTATAGTGATCCGATCTGAACAATTTCTTCGGAGATTCCAGTATTGACGTAGGTAATGATCAGTTCAAAATTTTGTGAAGATATCTCGTCAAATGAAAAGGTTTTCAATGTAAGCACTTGATTCCGATCGTTCAGTGTGTATGGCAGCTATATGCTATAGTGATAATAATCTGTTCCAAATTTCGTGAAGATATCTCGTTAAATGAAAAAGTTTTCTATGTAAGTACTTGATTCCGACGTTCAGTTTGTATGGCAGCTATATGCTATAGTGATCCGATCTGAACAATTTCTTCGGAGATTCCAGTATTGACGTAGGTAATGATCAGTTCCAAATTTTGTGAAGATATCTCGTCAAATGAAAAGGTTTTCAATGTAAGCACTTGATTGCGATCGTTCAATTTGTATGGTAGCTATATGCTATAGTGATCCGATCTAAACAATTTCTTCGGAGATTCCAGTATTTACTTAGATGATCCGTTCCAAATTTGGTGAAGATATCTCGTCACATGAAAAAGTTTTCACTGTAAGCACATGAATCCGATCGTTCAGTTTGTATGGTAGCTGTTCGCTATAGTGATCCGATCTAAACAATTTCTTCGCAGATTTCAGTATTGACGTAGGTAATGATCAGTTCCAAATTTTGTGAAGATATCTCGTCACATGAAAAAGTTTTCAATGTAAGCACTTGATTCCGATCGTTCAGTTTGTATGGTAGCTGTATGCTATAGTGATCCGATCCAAACAATATCTTCGGAGATTCGCTTATTGCTTGGATAATGATTCATTTCAAATATCCTGAAGATATCTCGTCAAATGAAAAAGTTTTCAATGTAAGCACTTAATTCCGATCGTTCAGTTTGTATGGTAGCCATATGCTATAGTGATCCGATCCAAGCAATTTCTTCGGAGCTTCGATTATTGCTTGGATAATGATTCGTTCCAAATATCCTGAAGATATCTCGTCAAATGAAAAAGTTTTCAATGTAAGCACTTGATTCCGATCGTTCAGTTTGTATGGTAGCTATATGCTATAGTGGTCCGATCCAAGCAATTTCTTCGGAGATTTCAGTATTGACTTAGATGATCCGTTCCAAATTTGGTGAAGATATCTCGTCAAATGAAAAAGTTTTCTATGTAAGTACTTGATTCCGATCGTTCAGTTTGTATGGTAGCTGTATGCTATAGTGATCCGATCCAAACAATATCTTCGGAGATTCGCTTATTGCTTGGATAATGATTCATTTCAAATATCCTGAAGATATCTCGTCAAATGAAAAAGTTTTCAATGTAAGCACTTAATTCCGATCGTTCAGTTTGTATGGTAGCCATATGCTATAGTGATCCGATCCAAGCAATTTCTTCGGAGCTTCGATTATTGCTTGGATAATGATTCGTTCCAAATATCCTGAAGATATCTCGTCACATGAAAAAGTTTTCACTGTAAGCACATGAATCCGATCGTTCAGTTTGTATGGTAGCTGTTCGCTATAGTGATCCGATCTAAACAATTTCTTCGGAGATTCCAGTATTGACGTCGGTAATGATCGTTTCCAAATTTTGTGAAGATATCTCGTCAAATGAAAAGGTTTTCAATGAAAGCACTTGATTGCGATCGTTCAATTTGTATGGTAGCTATATGCTATAGTGATCCGATCTAAACAATTTCTTCGGAGATTCCAGTATTGACTTAGATGATCCGTTCCAAACTTGGTGAAGATATCTCGTCACATGAAAAAGTTTTCAATGTAAGCACTTGATTCCGATCGTTCAGTTTGTATGGTAGCTGTATGCTATAGTGATTCGAGCTAAACAATTTCTTCGGAGATTTCAGTATTGACGTAGGTAATGATCAGTTCCAAATTTTGTGAAGATATCTCGTCAAATAAAAAAGTTTTCTATGTAAGTACTTGATTCCGACGTTCAGTTTGTATGGCAGCTATATGCTATAGTGATCCGCTCTGAACAATTTCTTCGGAGATTCCAGTATTGACTTAGATAATGATCCGTTCCAAATTTAGTGAAGATATCTCGTCACATGAAAAAGTTTTCAATGTAAGCACTTGATTCCGATCGTTCAGTTTGTATGGTAGCTGTATGCTATAGTGATCCGATCCAAACAATATCTTCGGAGATTCGCTTATTGCTTGGATAATGATTCATTTCAAATATCCTGAAGATATCTCGTCAAATGAAAAAGTTTTCAATGTAAGCACTTAATTCCGATCGTTCAGTTTGTATGGTAGCCATATGCTATAGTGATCCGATCCAAGCAATTTCTTCGGAGCTTCGATTATTGCTTGGATAATGATTCGTTCCAAATATCCTGAAGATATCTCGTCAAATGAAAAAGTTTTCAATGTAAGCACTTGATTCCGATCGTTCAGTTTGTATGGTAGCTATATGCTATAGTGGTCCGATCCAAGCAATTTCTTCGGAGATTTCAGTATTGACTTAGATGATCCGTTCCAAATTTGGTGAAGATATCTCGTCAAATGAAAAAGTTTTCTATGTAAGTACTTGATTCCGACGTTCAATTTGTATGGCAGCTATATGCTTTAGTGATCCGATCTGAACAATTTCTTCGGAGATTTCAGTATTGACGTAGGTAATGATCAGTTCAAAATTTTGTGAAGATATCTCGTCAAATGAAAAAGTTTTCTATGTAAGTACTTGATTCCGACGTTCAGTTTGTATGGCAGCTATATGCTATAGTGATCCGATCTGAACAATTTCTTCGGAGATTCCAGTATTGACGTAGGTAATGATCGTTTCCAAATTTTGTGAAGATATCTCGTCAAATGAAAAGGTTTTCAATGTAAGCACTTGATTGCGATCGTTCAATTTGTATGGTAGCTATATGCTATAGTGATCCGATCTAAACAATTTCTTCGGAGATTCCAGTATTGACTTAGATGATCCGTTCCAAATTTGGTGAAGATATCTCGTTAAATGAAAAACTTTTCTATGTAAGTACTTGATTCCGACGTTCAGTTTGTATGGCAGCTATATGCTATAGTGATCCGACCCAAGCAATTTCTTCGGAGCGTCGATTATTGCTTGGATAATGATTCGTTCCAAATATCGTGAAGATATCTCGTCAAATGAAAAAGTTTTCAATGTAAGCACTTGATTGCGATCGTTCAATTTGTATGGTAGCTATATGCTATAGTGATCCGATCTAAACAATTTCTTCGGAGATTCCAGTATTGACTTAGATGATCCGTTCCAAATTTGGTGAAGATATCTCGTCACATGAAAAAGTTTTCAATGTAAGCACTTGATTCCGATCGTTCAGTATAGTGATACGATCCAAATAATTTCTTCGGAGATTCGATTATTGCTTGGATATATATTCGTTCCAAATATCGTGAAGATATCTCGTCAAATGAAAAAGTTTTCAATGTAAGCACTTGATTCCGACGTTCTGTTTGTATGGCAGCTATATGCTATAGTGATCCGATCTGAACAATTTCTTCGGAGATTCCAGTATTGACGTAGCTAATGATCAGTTCCATATTTTGTGAAGATATCTCGTTAAATGAAAAAGTTTTCAATGTAAGCACTTGATTGCGATCGTTCAATTTGTAAGGTAGCTATATGCTATAGTGATCCGATCTATATGTAATGATCCGTTCCAAATTTGGTGAAGATATCTATTCACATGAAAAAGATTTCAATGCAAGAACTTGATTCTGATCGTTCAGTTTGTATGGTAGCTATATGCTATAGTGATACGATCCAAATAATTTCTTCGGAGATTCGATTATTGCTTGGATATATATTCGTTCCACCTAACGTGAAGATATCTCGTCAAATGAAAAAGTTTTCAATGTAAGCACTTGATTCCGACGTTCTGTTTGCATGGCAGCTATATGCTATAGTGATCCGATCTGAACAATTTCTTCGGAGATTCCAGTATTGACGTAGCTAATAATCAGTTCCAAATTTTGTGTAGATATCTCGTCAAATGAAAAAGTTTTCAATGTAAGCACTTGATTGCGATAGTTCAATTTGTATGGTAGCTATATGCTATGGTAATCCGATCTAAACAATTTCTTCGGAGTTTCCAATATTGACTTAGCACTTGATTCCGATCGTTCAGTTTGTATGGTAGCTGTATGCTATAGTGATCCGATCCACACAATTTCTTTGGAGATTCGATTATTGCTTGGATAATGATTCGTTCCAAATATCGTGAAGATATCTCGTCAAATGAAAAAGTTTTCAATGTAAGCACTTGATTCCGACGTTCTGTTTGTATGGCAGCTATATGCTATAGTGATCCGATCTGAACAATTTCTTCGGAGATTCCAGTATTGACGTAGCTAATGATCAGTTCCATATTTTGTGAAGATATCTCGTTAAATGAAAAAGTTTTCAATGTAAGCACTTGATTGCGATCGTTCAATTTGTAAGGTAGCTATATGCTATAGTGATCCGATCTATATGTAATGATCCGTTCCAAATTTGGTGAAGATATCTATTCACATGAAAAAGATTTCAATGCAAGAACTTGATTCTGATCGTTCAGTTTGTATGGTAGCTATATGCAATAGTGATACGATCCAAATAATTTCTTCGGAGATTCGATTATTGCTTGGATATATATTCGTTCCACCTAACGTGAAGATATCTCGTCAAATGAAAAAGTTTTCAATGTAAGCACTTGATTCCGACGTTCTGTTTGTATGGCAGCTATATGCTATAGTGATCCGATCCACACAATTTCTTTGGAGATTCGATTATTGCTTGGATAATGATTCGTTCCAAATATCCTGAAGATATCTCGTCAAATGAAAAGTTTTCAATGCAAGCACTTGATTCCGATCGTTCAGTTTGTATGGTAGCTGTATGCTATAGTGATCCGATCCACACAATTTCTTTGGAGATTCGATTATTGCTTGGATAATGATTCGTTCCAAATATCCTGAAGATATCTCGTCAAATGAAAAGTTTTCAATGCAAGCACTTGATTCCGATCGTTCAGTTTGTATGGTAGCTGTATGCTATAGTGATCCGATCCACACAATTTCTTTGGAGATTCGATTATTGCTTGGATAATGATTCGTTCCAAATATCCTGAAGATATCTCGTCAAATGAAAAGTTTTCAATGCAAGCACTTGATTCCGATCGTTCAGTTTGTATGGTAGCTGTATGCTATAGTGATCCGATCCACACAATTTCTTTGGAGATTCGATTATTGCTTGGATAATGATTCGTTCCAATTATCGTGAAGATATCTCGTCAAATGATAAAGTTTTCAATGTAAGCACTTGATTCCGACGTGCAGTTTGAATGGCAGCTATATGCTATAGTGATCCGATCTAAACAATTTCTTCGGAGATTCCAGTATTGACGTAGGTAATAATCAGTTCCAAATTTTGTGTAGATATCTCGTCAAATGAAAAGTTTTCAATGCAAGCACTTGATTCCGATCGTTCAATTTGTATGGTAGCTATATGCTATAGTGATCCGATCCTAGCAATTTCTTCGGAGATTCGATTATTGCTTGGATAATGATTCGTTCCAAATATCGTGAAGATATCTCGTCAAATGAAAAAGTTTTTAATGTAAGCACTTGATTCCGACGGTCAGTTTGTATGGCAGCTATGTGCTATATTGATCCGATCCAAACAATTTCTTCGGAGATTCGTTTATTGCTTGGATAATAATTCGTTCCAAATATCCTGAAGATATCTCGTCAAATGAAAAAGTTTTCAATGTAAGCACTTGATTCCGACGTTCTGTTTGTATGGCAGCTATATGCTACTGTGATCCGATCTGAACAATTTCTGCGGAGATTCCAGTATTGACGTAGGTAATGATCAGTTCCAAATTTTATGAAGATATCTCGTCAAATGAAAAAGTTTTCAATGTAAGCACTTGATTGCGATCGTTCAATTTGTATGGTGGCTATATGCTATAGTGATCCGATCTGAACAATTTCTTCTTAAATTCCAGTATTGACTTAGATAATGATCCGTTCCAAATTTCGTGAATATATCTCGTCACATGAAAAAGTTTTCAATGTAAGCACTTGATTCCGACGTTTAGTTTGTATGGTAGCTGTATGCTATAGCGATCCGATCCAAACAATATCTTCGGAGATTCGATTATTGCTTGGATAATGATTCGTTCTAAATATCCTGAAGATATCTCGTCAAATGAAAAGTTTTCAATGCAAGCACTTGATTCCGATCGTTCAATTTGTATGGTAGCTATATGCTATAGTGATCCGATCCTAGCAATTTCTTCGGAGATTCGATTATTGCTTGGATAATGATTCGTTCCAAATATCGTGAAGATATCTCGTCAAATGAAAAAGTTTTTAATGTAAGCACTTGATTCCGATCGTTCAGTTTGTATGGCAGCTATATGCTATAGTGATCCGATCTAAACAATTTCTTCGGAGATTCCAGTATTGACGTAGGTAATGATCAGTTCCAAATTTTATGAAGATATCTCGTCAAATGAGAAAGTTTTCAATGTAAGCACTTGATTGCGATCGTTCAATTTGTATGGTGGCTATATGCTATAGTGATCCGATCTGAACAATTTCTTCTTAGATTCCAGTATTGACTTAGATAATGATCCGTTCCAAATTTCGTGAATATATCTCGTCACATGAAAAAGTTTTCAATGTAAGCACTTGATTCCGACGTTTAGTTTGTATGGTAGCTGTATGCTATAGCGATCCGATCCAAACAATATCTTCGGAGATTCGATTATTGCTTGGATAATGATTCGTTCTAAATATCCTGAAGATATCTCGTCTAATGAAAAGGTTTTTAATGTAAGCACTTGATTGCGATCGTTCAATTTGTATGGTAGCTATATGCTATAGTGATCCGATCTAAACAATTTCTTCGGAGATTCCAGTATTGACTTAGATGATCCGTTCCAAATTTGGTGAAGATATCTCGTCACATGAAAAAGTTTTCAATGTAAGCACTTGATTCCGATCGTTCAGTTTGTATGGTAGCTGTATGCTATAGTGATTCGATCTAAACAATTTCTTCGGAGATTTCAGTATTGACGTAGGTAATGATCAGTTCCAAATTTTGTGAAGATATCTCGTCAAATAAAAAAGTTTTCTATGTAAGTACTTGATTCCGGCGTTCAGTTTGTATGGCAGCTATATGCTATAGTGGTCCGATCTGAACAATTTCTTCGGAGATTGCAGTATTGACGTAGGTAATGATCAGTTCCAAATTTTGTGAAGATATCTCGTCAAATGAAAAAGTTTTCAATGTAAGCACTTGATTCCGATCGTTCAGTTTGTATGGTAGCTATATGCTATAGTGATCCGATCCAAGCAATTTCTTCGGAGATTTCAGTATTGACGTAGGTAATGATCAGTTCCAAATTTTGTGAAGATATCTCGTCAAATGAAAAAGTTTTCTATGTAAGTACTTGATTCCGACGTTCAGTTTGTATGGCAGCTATATGCTATAGTGATCCGATCTGAACAATTTCTTCGGAGATTTCAGTATTGACGTAGGTAATGATCAGTTCAAAATTTTGTGAAGATATCTCGTCAAATGAAAAGGTTTTCAATGTAAGCACTTGATTCCGATCGTTCAGTTTGTATGGTAGCTGTATGCTATAGTGATCCGATCTAAACAATTTCTTCGCAGATTTCAGTATTGACGTAGGTAATGATCAGTTCCAAATTTTGTGAAGATATCTCGTCAAATGAAAAAGTTTTCTATGTAAGTACTTGATTCCGACGTTCAGTTTGTATGGCAGCTATATGCTATAGTGATCCGATCTGAACAATTTCTTCGGAGATTCCAGTATTGACGTAGGTAATGATCAGTTCCAAATTTTGTGAAGATATCTCGTCAAATGAAAAAGTTTTCAATGTAAGCACTTGATTCCGATCGTTCAGTTTGTATGGTAGCTGTATGCTATAGTGATCCGATCTAAACAATTTCTTCGCAGATTTCAGTATTGACGTAGGTAATGATCAGTTCCAAATTTTGTGAAGATATCTCGTCAAATGAAAAAGTTTTCTATGTAAGTACTTGATTCCGACGTTCAGTTTGTATGGCAGCTATATTCTATAGTGATCCGATCTGAACAATTTCTGCGGAGATTCCAGTATTGACGTAGGTAATGATCGTTTCCAAATTTTGTGAAGATATCTCGTCAAATGAAAAGGTTTTCAATGTAAGCACTTGATTGCGATCGTTCAATTTGTATGGTAGCTATATGCTATAGTGATCCGATCTAAACAATTTCTTCGGAGATTCCAGTATTGACTTAGATGATCCGTTCCAAATTTGGTGAAGATATCTCGTCACATGAAAAAGTTTTCAATGTAAGCACTTGATTCCGATCGTTCAGTTTGTATGGTAGCTGTATGCTATAGTGATTCGATCTAAACAATTTCTTCGGAGATTTCAGTATTGACGTAGGTAATGATCAGTTCCAAATTTTGTGAAGATATCTCGTCAAATGAAAAGGTTTTCAATGTAAGCACTTGATTCCGATCGTTCAGTTTGTATGGTAGCTGTATGCTATAGTGATCCGATCCAAACAATATCTTCGGAGATTCGATTATTGCTTGGATAATGACTCGTTCCAAATATCCTGAAGATATCTCGTCAAATGAAAAAGTTTTCAATGTAAGCACTTGATTCCGATCGTTCAGTTTGTATGATAGCTATATGCTATAGTGATCCGACAAAAGCAATTTCTTCGGAGCGTCGATTATTGCTTGGATAATGATTCGTTCCAAATATCGTGAAGATATCTCGTCAAATGAAAAAGTTTTCAATGTAAGCACTTGATTCCGACGTTCAGTTTGTATGGCAGCTATATGTTATAGTGATCCGATCTAAACAATTTCTTCGGAGATTCGTCTAATGAAAAGGTTTTTAATGTAAGCACTTGATTGCGATCGTTCAATTTGTATGGTAGCTATATGCTATAGTGCTCCGATCTAAATGTAATGATCCTTTCCAAATTTGGTGAAGACATCTATTCACATGAAAAAGATTTCAATGCCAGAACTTGATTCTGATCGTTCAATTTGTATGGTAGCTATATGCTATAGTGATACGATCCAAATAATTTCTTCGGAGATTCGATTATTGCTTGGATATATATTCGTTCCAAATATCGTGAAGATATCTCGTCAAATGAAAAAGTTTTCAATGTAAGCACTTGATTCCGACGTTCTGTTTGTATGGCAGCTATATGCTATAGTGATCCGATCTGAACAATTTCTTCGGAGATTCCAGTATTGACGTAGCTAATGATCAGTTCCATATTTTGTGAAGATATCTCGTCAAATGAAAAGGTTTTCAATGTAAGCACTTGATTGCGATCGTTCAATTTGTATGGTAGCTATATGCTATAGTGATCCGATCTAAACAATTTCTTCGGAGATTCCAGTATTGACTTAGATGATCCGTTCCAAATTTGGTGAAGATATCTCGTCACATGAAAAAGTTTTCAATGTAAGCACTTGATTCCGATCGTTCTGTTTGTATGGTAGCTGTATGCTATAGTGATTCGATCTAAACAATTTCTTCGGAGATTTCAGTATTGACGTAGGTAATGATCAGTTCCAAATTTTGTGAAGATATCTCGTCAAATGAAAAGGTTTTCAATGTAAGCACTTGATTCCGATCGTTCAGTTTGTATGGTAGCTGTATGCTATAGTGATCCGATCCAAACAATATCTTCGGAGATTCGATTATTGCTTGGATAATGACTCGTTCCAAATATCCTGAAGATATCTCGTCAAATGAAAAAGTTTTCAATGTAAGCACTTGATTCCGATCGTTCAGTTTGTATGATAGCTATATGCTATAGTGATCCGACCCAAGCAATTTCTTCGGAGCGTCGATTATTGCTTGGATAATGATTCGTTCCAAATATCGTGAAGATATCTCGTCAAATGAAAAAGTTTTCAATGCAAGAACTTGATTCTGATCGATCAGTTTGTATGGTAGCTATATGCTATAGTGATCCGATCTGAACAATTTCTTCGAAAATTCCAGTATTGACGTAGCTAATGATCAGTTTCAAATTTTGTGAAGATATCTCGTCAAATGAAAAATTTTTCAATGTAAGCACTTGATTGCGATCGTTCAATTTGTATGGTAGCTATATGCTATAGTGATCCGATCTAAATGTAATGATCCGTTCCAAATTTGGTGAAGATATCTCGTCACATGAAAAAGTTTTCTATGTAAGCACTTGATTCCGACGTTCAGTTTGTATGGCAGCTATATGCTATAGTGATCCGATCCAAACAATTTCTTCGGAGATTCAATTATTGCTTGGATAATGATTCGTTCCAAATATCGTGAAGATATCTCGTCAAATGAAAAAGTTTTCAATGTAAGCACTTGATTCCGACGTTCAGTTTGTATGGCAGCTATATGCTATAGTTATCCGATCCAAACAATTTCTTCGGAGTTTCGATTATTGCTTGGATAATGATTCGTTCCAAATATCGTGAAAATATCTCGTTAAATGAAAAAGTTTTCTATGTAAGCACTTGATTCCGACGGTCAGTTTGTATGGCAGCTATGTGCTATAGTGATGCGATCCAAACAATTTCTTCGGAGATTCGATTATTGCTTGGATAATGATTCGTTCCAATTATCGTGAAGATATCTCGTCAAATGATAAAGTTTTCAATGTAAGCACTTGATTCCGACGTACAGTTTGAATGGCAGCTATATGCTATAGTGATCCGATCTAAACAATTTCTTCGGAGATTCCAGTATTGACGTAGGTAATAATCAGTTCCAAATTTTGTGTAGATATCTCGTCAAATGAAAAAGTTTTCAATGTAAGCACTTGATTGCGATAGTTCAATTTGTATGGCAGCTATATGCTATGGTAATCCGATCTAAACAATTTCTTCGGAGTTTCCAGTATTGACTTAGCACTTGATTCCGATCGTTCAGTTTGTATGGTAGCTGTATGCTATAGTGATCCGATCCACACAATTTCTTTGGAGATTCGATTATTGCTTGGATAATGATTCGTTCCAAATATCCTGAAGATATCTCGTCAAATGAAAAGTTTTCAATGCAAGCACTTGATTCCGATCGTTCAATTTGTATGGTAGCTATATGCTATAGTGATCCGATCCTAGCAATTTCTTCGGAGATTCGATTATTGCTTGGATAATGATTCGTTCCAAATATCGTGAAGATATCTCGTCAAATGAAAAAGTTTTTAATGTAAGCACTTGATTCCGACGGTCAGTTTGTATGGCAGCTATGTGCTATAGTGATCCGATCCAAACAATTTCTTCGGAGATTCGTTTATTGCTTGGATAATAATTCGTTCCAAATATCCTGAAGATATCTCGTCAAATGAAAAAGTTTTCAATGTAAGCACTTGATTCCGACGTTCTGTTTGTATGGCAGCTATATGCTACAGTGATCCGATCTGAACAATTTCTGCGGAGATTCCAGTATTGACGTAGGTAATGATCAGTTCCAAATTTTATGAAGATATCTCGTCAAATGAAAAAGTTTTCAATGTAAGCACTTGATTCCGACGTTCAGTTTGTATGGCAGCTATATGTTATAGTGATCCGATCTAAACAATTTCTTCGGAGATTCGTCTAATGAAAAGGTTTTTAATGTAAGCACTTGACTGCGATCGTTCAATTTGTATGGTAGCTATATGCTATAGTGCTCCGATCTAAATGTAATGATCCTTTCCAAATTTGGTAAAGATATCTATTCACATGAAAAAGATTTCAATGCCAGAACTTGATTCTGATCGTTCAGTTTGTATGGTAGCTATATGCTATAGTGATACGATCCAAATAATTTCTTCGGAGATTCGATTATTGCTTGGATATATATTCGTTCCAAATATCGTGAAGATATCTCGTCAAATGAAAAAGTTTTCAATGTAAGCACTTGATTCCGACGTTCTGTTTGTATGGCAGCTATATGCTATAGTGATCCGATCTGAACAATTTCTTCGGAGATTCCAGTATTGACGTAGCTAATGATCAGTTCCATATTTTGTGAAGATATCTCGTTAAATGAAAAAGTTTTCAATGTAAGCACTTGATTGCGATCGTTCAATTTGTAAGGTAGCTATATGCTATAGTGATCCGATCTATATGTAATGATCCGTTCCAAATTTGGTGAAGATATCTATTCACATGAAAAAGATTTCAATGCAAGAACTTGATTCTGATCGTTCAGTTTGTATGGTAGCTATATGCTATAGTGATACGATCCAAATATTTTCTTCGGAGATTCGATTATTGCTTGGATATATATTCGTTCCACCTAACGTGAAGATATCTCGTCAAATGAAAAAGTTTTCAATGTAAGCACTTGATTCCGACGTTCTGTTTGTATGGCAGCTATATGCTATAGTGATCCGATCTGAACAATTTCTTCGGAGATTCCAGTATTGACGTAGCTAATGATCAGTTTCAAATTTTGTGAAGATATCTCGTCAAATGAAAAAGTTTTCAATGTAAGCACTTGATTGCGATCGTTCAATTTGTATGGTAGCTATATGCTATAGTGATCCGATCTAAATGTAATGATCCGTTCCAAATTTGGTGAAGATATCTCGTCACATGAAAAAGTTTTCTATGTAAGCACTTGATTCCGACGTTCAGTTTGTATGGCAGCTATATGCTATAGTGATCCGATCCAAACAATTTCTTCGGAGATTCGATTATTCCTTGGATAATGATTCGTTCCAAATATCGTGAAGATATCTCGTCAAATGAAAAAGTTTTCAATGTAAGCACTTGATTCCGACGTTCAGTTTGTATGGCAGCTATATGCTATAGTTAACCGATCCAAACAATTTCTTCGGAGTTTCGATTATTGCTTGGATAATGATTCGTTCCAAATATCGTGAAAATATCTCGTTAAATGAAAAAGTTTTCTATGTAAGCACTTGATTCCGACGGTCAGTTTGTATGGCAGCTATGTGCTATAGTGATCCGATCCAAACAATTTCTTCGGAGATTCGATTATTGCTTGGATAATGATTCGTTCCAATTATCGTGAAGATATCTCGTCAAATGATAAAGTTTTCAATGTAAGCACTTGATTCCGACGTACAGTTTGAATGGCAGCTATATGCTATAGTGATCCGATCTAAACAATTTCTTCGGAGATTCCAGTATTGACGTAGGTAATAATCAGTTCCAAATTTTGTGTAGATATCTCGTCAAATGAAAAAGTTTTCAATGTAAGCACTTGATTGCGATAGTTCAATTTGTATGGTAGCTATATGCTATGGTAATCCGATCTAAACAATTTCTTCGGAGTTTCCAGTATTGACTTAGCACTTGATTCCGATCGTTCAGTTTGTATGGTAGCTGTATGCTATAGTGATCCGATCCACACAATTTCTTTGGAGATTCGATTATTGCTTGGATAATGATTCGTTCCAAATATCCTGAAGATATCTCGTCAAATGACAAGTTTTCAATGCAAGCACTTGATTCCGATCGTTCAATTTGTATGGTAGCTATATGCTATAGTGATCCGATCCTAGCAATTTCTTCGGAGATTCGATTATTGCTTGGATAATGATTCGTTCCAAATATCGTGAAGATATCTCGTCAAATGAAAAAGTTTTTAATGTAAGCACTTGATTCCGATCGTTCAGTTTGTATGATAGCTGTATGCTCTAGTGATCCGATCCAAACAATTTCTTTGGAGATTCGATTATTGCTTGGATAATGATTCGTTCCAAATATCCTGGAGATATCTCATCAAATGAAAAAGTTTTCAATGTAAGCACTTGATTCCGATCGTTCAGTTTGTATGGTAGCTATATGCTATAGTGATCCGATCCTAGCAATTTCTTCGGAGATTCGATTATTGCTTGGATAATGATTCGTTCCAAATATCGTGAAGATATCTCGTCAAATGAAAAAGTTTTTAATGTAAGCACTTGATTCCGATCGTTCAGTTTGTATGATAGCTGTATGCTCTAGTGATCCGATCCAAACAATTTCTTTGGAGATTCGATTATTGCTTGGATAATGATTCGTTCCAAATATCGTGAAGATATCTCGTCAAATGAAAAAGTTTTTAATGTAAGCACTTGATTCCGATCGTTCAGTTGGTATGATAGCTGTATGCTATAGTTATCCGATCCAAACAATTTCTTCGGAGTTTCGATTATTGCTTGGATAATGATTCGTTCCAAATATCGTGAAAATATCTCGTTAAATGAAAAAGTTTTCTATGTAAGCACTTGATTCCGACGGTCAGTTTGTATGGCAGCTATGTGCTATAGTGATCCGATCCAAACAATTTCTTCGGAGATTCGATTATTGCTTGGATAATGATTCGTTCCAAATATCTTGAAGATATCTCGTCAAATGAAAAAGTTTTTAATGTAAGCACTTGATTCCGACGGTCAGTTTGTATGGCAGCTATGTGCTATAGTGATCCGATCCAAACAATTTCTTCGGAGATTCGTTTATTGCTTGGATAATAATTCGTTCCAAATATCCTGAAGATATCTCGTCAAATGAAAAAGTTTTCAATGTAAGCACTTGATTCCGACGTTCTGTTTGTATGGCAGCTATATGCTACAGTGATCCGATCTGAACAATTTCTGCGGAGATTCCAGTATTGACGTAGGTAATGATCAGTTCCAAATTTTATGAAGATATCTCGTCAAATGAAAAAGTTTTCAATGTAAGCACTTGATTGCGATCGTTCAATTTGTATGGTGGCTATATGCTATAGTGATCCGATCTGAACAATTTCTTCTTAGATTCCAGTATTGACTTAGATAATGATCCGTTCCAAATTTCGTGAATATATCTCGTCACATGAAAAAGTTTTCAATGTAAGCACTTGATTCCGACGTTCAGTTTGTATGGTAGCTGTATGCTATAGCGATCCGATCCAAACAATATCTTCGGAGATTCGATTATTGCTTGGATAATGATTCGTTCTAAATATCCTGAAGATATCTCGTCAAATGAAAAGTTTTCAATGCAAGCACTTGATTCCGATCGTTCAATTTGTATGATAGCTATATGCTATAGTGATCCGATCCTAGCAATTTCTTCGGAGATTCGATTATTGCTTGGATAATGATTCGTTCCAAATATCGTGAAAATATCTCGTTAAATGAAAAAGTTTTCTATGTAAGCACTTGATTCCGATCGTTCAGTTTGTATGGTAGCTATATGCTATAGTGATCCGATCCAAGCAATTTCTTCGGAGATTTCAGTATTGACGTAGATAATGATCCGTTCAAATTTGGTGAAGATATCTCGTCACATGAAAAAGTTTTCTATGTAAGTACTTGATTCCGACGTTCAGTTTGTATGGCAGCTATATGCTATAGTGATCCGATCTGAACTATTTCTTTGGAGATTCCAGTATTGACGTAGGTTATGATCAGTTCCAAATTTTGTGAAGATATCTCGTCAAATGAAAAAGTTTTCTATGCAAGTACTTGATTCCGACGTTCAGTTTGTATGGCAGCTATATGCTTTACCGATCCGATCCAAACAATTCCTTCGTAGATTCCTTTATTGCCTTAGGTAATGATCCGTTCCAAATAACGTGAAGATATCTCGTCATATGCAAAAGTTTTCTATGTAAGCACTTGATTCCGATCGCTCAGTTTGTAAGGCAGCTATATGCTATAGTGATAATGATCTGTTCCAAATTTCGTGAAGATATCTCGTTAAATAAAAAAGTTTTCTATGCAAGTACTTGATTCCGACGTTCAGTTTGTATGACAGCTATCTGCTATAATGATCCGATCTGAACAATTTCTTCGGAGATTCCAGTAGTGCTTTAGGTAATGATCCGCTCCAAATTTTGTGAAGATATCTCGTCGTATGAAAAAGTTTTCTATGTAAGTACTTGATTCCGACGTTCAGTTTGTATGGCAGCTATATGCTATAGTGATCCGATCTGAACTATTTCTTTGGAGATTCCAGTATTGACGTAGGTTATGATCAGTTCCAAATTTTGTGAAGATATCTCGTCAAATGAAAAAGTTTTCTATGCAAGTACTTGATTCCGACGTTCAGTTTGTATGGCAGCTATATGCTATAGTGATCCGATCTGAACAATTTCTTCGGAGATTCCAGTATTAACGTAGGTAATGATCAGTTCCAAATTTTGTGAAGATATCTCGTCAAATGAAAAGGTTTTCAATGTAAGCACTTGATTCCGATCGTTCAGTGTGTATGGCAGCTATATGCTATAGTGATCCGATCTGAACAATTTCTTCGGAGATTCCAGTATTGACGTAGGTAATGATCAGTTCCAAATTTTGTGAAGATATCTCGTCAAATGAAAAGGTTTTCAATGTAAGCACTTGATTGCGATCGTTCAATTTGTATGGTAGCTATATGCTATAGTGATCCGATCTACACAATTTCTTCGGAGATTCCAGTATTCACTTAGATAATGACCCGTTCCAAATTTGGTTCTCGTCACATGAAAAAGTTTTCAATGTAAGCACTTGATTCCGATCGTTCAGTTTGTATGGTAGCTGTATGCTATAGTGATCCGATCTAAACCATTTCTTCGGAGTTTTCAGTATTGACGTAGGTAATGATCAGTTCCAAATTTTGTGAAGATATCTCATCAAATGAAAAAGTTTTCTATGTAAGTACTTGATTCCGACGTTCAGTTTGTATGGCAGCTATATGCTATAGTGATCCGACCTGAACAATTTCTTCGGAGATTCCAGTAGGTAATGATCAGTTCCAAATTTTGTGAAGATATCTCGTCAAATGAAAAGGTTTTCAATGTAAGCACTTGATTCCGATCGTTCAGTTTGTATGGTAGCTGTATGCTATAGTGATCCGATCCAAACAATATCTTCGGAGATTCGATTATTGCTTGGATAATGATTCGTTCCAAATATCCTGAAGATATCTCGTCAAATGAAAAAGTTTTCAATGTAAGCACTTGATTCCGATCGTTCAGTTTGTATGGCAGCTATATGCTATAGTGATAACGATCTGTTACAAATTTCGTGAAGATATCTCGTTAAATGAAAAAGTTTTCTATGCAAACACTTGATTCCGACGTTCAGTTTGTATGGCAGCTATATGCTATAATGATCCGATCTGAACAATTTCTTGGGAGATTCCAGTATTGCTTGAGATAATGATCCGCACCAAATTTTGTGAAGATATCTCGTCATATGAAAACTTTTCTATGTAAGTACTTGATTCCGACGTTCAGTTTGTATGGCAGCTATATGCTATTGTGATCCGATCTGAACAATTTCTTCGGAGATTCCAGTATTGACTTAGGTAATGATCCGTTCCAAATTACGTGAAGATATCTCGTCACATGAAAAAGTTTTCAATGTAAGCACTTGATTCCGATCGTTCAGTTTGTATGGTAGCTGTATGCTATAGTGATCCGATCCAAACAATATCTTCGGAGATTCGCTTATTGGTTGGATAATGATTCGTTCCAAATATCCTGAAGATATCTCGTCAAATGAAAAAGTTTGCAATGTAAGCACTTGATTCCGATCGTTCAGTTTGTATGGTAGCCATATGCTATAGTGATCCGATCCAAGCAATTTCGTCGGAGATTCGATTATTGCTTGGATAATGATTCGTTCCAAATATCCTGAAGATATCTCGTCAAATGAAAAAGTTTGTATGATAGCTGTATGCTATGGTGATCCGATCCAAACAATTTCTTTAAAGATTCGATTATTGCTTGGATAATGATTCGTTCCAAATATCCTGAATATATTTCGTCAAATGAAAAAGTTTTCAATGTAATCACTTGATTCCGATCGTTCAGTTTGTATGGTAGCTATATGCTATAGTGATCCGATCCAAGCAATTTCTTCGGAGATTTCAGTATTGACGTAGATAATGATCCGTTCCAAATTTGGTGAAGATATCTCGTCACATGAAAAAGTTTTCAATGTAAGCACTTGGTTCCGATCGTTTAGTTTGTATGGTAGCTGTATGCTATAGTGATCCGATCCAAACAATTCCTTCGAAAATTCGATTATTGCTTGGATAATGATTCGTTCCAAATATCCTGAAGATATCTCGTCAAATGAAAAAGTTTTCAATGTAAGCACTTGATTCCGATCGTTCAGTTTGTATGGTAGCTATATGCTATAGTGATCCGATCCTAGCAATTTCTTCGGAGATTCGATTATTGCTTGGATAATGATTCGTTCCAAATATCCTGAAGATATCTCGTCAAATGAAAAAGTTTGTATTTTTAGCTGTATGCTATGGTGATCCGATTCAAACAATTTCTTTAAAGATTCGATTATTGCTTGGATAATGATTCGTTCCAAATATCCTGAAGATATTTCGTCAAATGAAAAAGTTTTCAATGTAAGCACTTGATTCCGATCGTTCAGTTTGTATGGTAGCTATATGCTATAGTGATCCGATCCAAGCAATTTCTTCGGAGATTTCAGTATTGACGTAGATAATGATCCGTTCCAAATTTGGTGAAGATATCTCGTCACATGAAAAAGTTTTCAATGTAAGCACTTGATTGCGATCGTTCAATTTGTATGGTAGCTATATGCTATAGTGATCCGATCTACACAATTTCTTCGGAGTTTCCAGTATTGACTTAGATAATGACCCGTTCCAAATTTGGTTCTCGTCACATGAAAAAGTTTTCAATGTAAGCACTTGATTCCGATCGTTCAGTTTGTATGGTAGCTGTATGCTATAGTGATCCGATCTAAACCATTTCTTCGGAGATTTCAGTATTGACGTAGGTAATGATCAGTTCCAAATTTTGTGAAGATATCTCATCAAATGAAAAAGTTTTCTATGTAAGTACTTGATTCCGACGTTCAGTTTGTATGGCAGCTATATGCTATAGTGATCCGACCTGAACAATTTCTTCGAAAATTCCAGTAGGTAATGATCAGTTCCAAATTTTGTGAACATATCTCGTCAAATGAAAAGGTTTTCAATGTAAGCACTTGATTCCGATCGTTCAGTTTGTATGGTAGCTGTATGCTATAGTGATCCGATCCAAACAATATCTTCGGAGATTCGATTATTGCTTGGATAATGATTCGTTCCAAATATCCTGAAGATATCTCGTCAAATGAAAAAGTTTTCAATGTAAGCACTTGATTCCGATCGTTCAGTTTGTATGGCAGCTATATGCTATAGTGATAACGATCTGTTCCAAATTTCGTGAAGATATCTCGTTAAATGAAAAAGTTTTCTATGCAAACACTTGATTCCGACGTTCAGTTTGTATGGCAGCTATATGCTATAATGATCCGATCTGAACAATTTCTTGGGAGATTCCAGTATTGCTTGAGATAATGATCCGCACCAAATTTTGTGAAGATATCTCGTCATATGAAAACTTTTCTATGTAAGTACTTGATTCCGACGTTCAGTTTGTATGGCAGCTATATGCTATTGTGATCCGATCTGAACAATTTCTTCGGAGATTCCAGTATTGACTTAGATAATGATCCGTTCCAAATTAAGTGAAGATATCTCGTCACATGAAAAAGTTTTCAATGTAAGCACTTGATTCCGATCGCTCAGTTTGTATGATAGCTGTATGCTCTAGTGATCCGATCCAAACAATTTCTTTGGAGATTCGATTATTGCTTGGATAATGATTCGTTCCAAATATCCTGAAGATATCTCATCAAATGAAAAAATTTTCAATGTAAGCACTTGATTCCGATCGTTCAGTTTGTATGGTAGCTATATGCTATAGTGATCCGATCCAAACAATTTCTTTGGAGATTCGATTATTGCTTGGATAATGAGTCGTTCCAAATATCCTGAAGATATCTCATCAAATGAAAAAGTTTTCAATGTAAGCACTTGGTTCCGATCGTTTAGTTTGTATGGTAGCTGTATGCTATAGTGATCCGATCCAAACAATTCCTTCGGAGATTCGATTATTGCTTGGATAATGATTCGTTCCAAATATCCTGAAGATATCTCGTCAAATGAAAAAGTTTTCAATGTAAGCACTTGATTCCGATCGTTCAGTTGGTATGGTAGCTATATGCTATAGTGATCCGATCCAAGCAATTTCGTCGGAGCGTCGATTATTGCTTGGATAATGATTCGTTTCAAATATCGTGAAGATATCTCGTCAAATTAAAAAGTTTTCAATATAAGCGACTTGATCGTTCAATTTGTATGGTGCTATATGCTATAGTGATCCGATCTAAATGTAATGATCCGTTCCAAATTTGGTGAAGATATCTCGTCACATGAAAAAGTTTTCTATGTAAGTACTTGATTCCGACGTTCAGTTTGTATGGCAGCTATATGCTATAGTGATCCGACCTGAACAATTTCTTCGGAGATTCCAGTAGGTAATGATCAGTTCCAAATTTTGTGGAGATATCTCGTCAAAGGAAAAGGTTTTCAATGTAAGCACTTGATTCCGATCGTTCAGTTTGTATGGTAGCTGTATGCTATAGTGATCCGATCCAAACAATATCTTCGGAGATTCGATTATTGCTTGGATAATGATTCGTTCCAAATATCCTGAAGATATCTCGTCAAATGAAAAAGTTTTCAATGTAAGCACTTGATTCCGATCGTTCAGTTTGTACGGCAGCTATATGCTATAGTGATAACGATCTGTTCCAAATTTCGTGAAGATATCTCGTTAAATGAAAAAGTTTTCTATGCAAACACTTGATTCCGACGTTCAGTTTGTATGGCAGCTATATGCTATAATGATCCGATCTGAACAATTTCTTGGGAGATTCCAGTATTGCTTGAGATAATGATCCGCACCAAATTTTGTGAAGATATCTCGTCATATGAAAACTTTTCTATATAAGTACTTGATTCCGACGTTCAGTTTGTATGGCAGCTATATGCTATTGTGATCCGATCTGAACAATTTCTTCGGAGATTCCAGTATTGACTTAGATAATGATCCGTTCCAAATTAAGTGAAGATATCTCGTCACATGAAAAAGTTTTCAATGTAAGCACTTGATTCCGATCGTTCAGTTTGTATGGTAGCTGTATGCTATAGTGATCCGATCCAAACAATATCTTCGGAGATTCGCTTATTGGTTGGATAATGATTCGTTCCAAATATCCTGAAGATATCTCGTCAAATGAAAAAGTTTTCAATGTAAGCACTTGATTCCGATCGTTCAGTTTGTATGGTAGCCATATGCTATAGTGATCCGATCCAAGCAATTTCTTCGGAGCTTCGATTATTGCTTGGGTTATGATTCGTTCCAAATATCCTGAAGATATCTCGTCAAATGAAAAAGTTTTCAATGTAAGCACTTGATTCCGATCGTTCAGTTTGTATGGTAGCTGTATGCTATAGTGATCCGATCCAAACAATATCTTCGGAGATTCGCTTATTGGTTGGATAATGATTCGTTCCAAATATCCTTAAGATATCTCGTCAAATGAAAAAGTTTTCAATGTAAGCACTTGATTCCGATCGTTCAGTTTGTATGGTAGCCATATGCTATAGTGATCCGATCCAAGCAATTTCTTCGGAGCTTCGATTATTGCTTGGGTTATGATTCGTTCCAAATATCCTGAAGATATCTCGTCAAATGAAAAAGTTTTCAATGTAAGCACTTGATTCCGATCGTTCAGTTTGTATGGTAGCCATATGCTATAGTGATCCGATCCAAGCAATTTCTTCGGAGCTTCGAATATTGCTTGGGTTATGATTCGTTCCAAATATCCTGAAGATATCTCGTCAAATGAAAAAGTTTTCAATGTAAGCACTTGATTCCGATCGTTCAGTTTGTATGGTAGCTGTATGCTATAGTGATCCGATCCAAACAATATCTTCGGAGATTCGCTTATTGGTTGGATAATGATTCGTTCCAAATATCCTGCAGATATCTCGTCAAATGAAAAAGTTTTCAATGTAAGCACTTGATTCCGATCGTTCAGTTTGTATGGTAGCCATATGCTATAGTGATCCGATCCAAGCAATTTCTTCGGAGCTTCGATTATTGCTTGGGTTATGATTCGTTCCAAATATCCTGAAGATATCTCGTCAAATGAAAAAGTTTTCAATGTAAGCACTTGATTCCGATCGTTCAGTTTGTACGGCAGCTATATGCTATAGTGATAACGATCTGTTCCAAATTTCGTGAAGATATCTCGTTAAATGAAAAAGTTTTCAATGTAAGCACTTGTTTTTAATGCAAGCACTTGATTCCGATCGTTCAATTTGTATGGTAGCTATATGCTATAGTGATCCGATCCTAGCAATTTCTTCGGAGATCCGATTATTGCTTGGATAATGATTCGTTCCAAATATCGTGAAGATATCTCGTCAAATGAAAAAGTTTTTAATGTAAGCACTTGATTCCGATCGTTCAGTTTGTATGATAGCTGTATGCTATAGTGATCCGATCCAAACAATTTCTTTGGAGATTCGATTATTGCTTGGATAATGATTCGTTCCAAATATCCTGAAGATATTTCGTCAAATGAAAAAGTTTTCAATGTAAGCACTTGATTCCGATCGTTCAGTTTGTATGGTAGCTATATGTTATAGTGATTCGATCCAAGCAATTTCTTCGGAGATTTCAGTATTGACGTAGATAATGATCCGTTCCAAATTTGGTGAAGATATCTCGTCACATGAAAAATTTTCAATGTAAGCACTTGATTCCGATCGTTCAGTTTGTATGGTAGCTATATGCTATAGTGATCCGATCCAAACAATATCTTCGGAGATTCGATTATTACTTGGATAATGATTCGTTCCAAATATCCTGAAGATATCTCGTCAAATGAAAAAGTTTTCAATGTAAGCACTTGATTCCGATCGTTCAGTTTGTATGGTAGCTATATGCTATAGTGATCCGATCCAAGCAATTTCTTCGGAGATTTCAGTATTGATGTAGATAATGATCCGTTCCAAATATCCTGAAGATATCTCGTCAAATGAAAAAGTTTTCAATGTAAGCACTTGATTGCGATCGTTCAATTTGTATGGTGCTATATGCTATAGTGATCCGATCTAAATGTAATGATCCGTTCCAAATTTGGTGAAGATATCTATTCACATGAAAAAGTTTTCTTTGTAAGCAATTGATTCCGATCGCTCAGTTTGTATGGCAGCTATATGCTATAGTGATAATGATCTGTTCCAAATTTCGTGAAGATATCTCGTTAAATAAAAAAGTTTTCTATGCAAGTACTTGATTCCGACGTTCAGTTTGTATGGCAGCTATCTGCTATAATGATCCGATCTGAACAATTTCTTCGGAGATTCCAGTAGTGCTTTAGGTATTGATCCGCTCCAAATGTTGTGAAGATATCTCGTCGTATGAAAAAGTTTTCTATGTAAGTACTTGATTCCGACGTTCAGTTTGTATGGCAGCTATATGCTATAGTGATCCGATCTGAACTATTTCTTTGGAGATTCCAGTATTGACGTAGGTAGTGATCAGTTCCAAATTTTGTGAAGATATCTCGTCAAATGAAAAAGGTTTCTATGTAAGTACTTGATTCCGACGTTCAGTTTGTATGGCAGCTATATGCTTTAGTGATCCGATCTGAACAATTTCTTCGGAGATTCCAGTATTAACGTAGGTAATGATCAGTTCCAAATTTTGTGAAGATATCTCGTCAAATGAAAAGGTTTTCAATGTAAGCACTTGATTCCGATCGTTCAGTGTGTATGGCAGCTATATGCTATAGTGATCCGATCTGAACAATTTCTTCGGAGATTCCAGTATTGACGTAGGTAATGATCAGTTCCAAATTTTGTGAAGATATCTCGTCAAATGAAAAGGTTTTCAATGTAAGCACTTGATTGCGATCGTTCAATTTGTATGGTAGCTATATGCTATAGTGATCCGATCCAAACTATTTCTTCGGAGATTCCAGTATTGACGTAGGTAATGATCAGTTCCAAATTTTGTGAAGATATCTCGTCGTATGAAAAAGTTTTCTATGTAAGTACTTGATTCCGACGTTCAGTTTGTATGGCAGCTATATGCTATAGTGATCCGATCTGAACTATTTCTTTGGAGATTCCAGTATTAACGTAGGTAATGATCAGTTCCAAATTTTGTGAAGATATCTCGTCAAATGAAAAAGGTTTCTATGTAAGTACTTGATTCCGACGTTCAGTTTGTATGGCAGCTATATGCTATAGTGATCCGATCTGAACAATTTCTTCGGAGATTCCAGTGTTAACGTAGGTAATGATCAGTTCCAAATTTTGTGAAGATATCTCGTCAAATGAAAAGGTTTTCAATGTAAGCACTTGATTCCGATCGTTCAGTGTGTATGGCAGCTATATGCTATAGTGATCCGATCTGAACAATTTCTTCGGAGATTCCAGTATTGACGTAGGTAATGATCAGTTCCAAATTTTGTGAAGATATCTCGTCGTATGAAAAAGTTTTCTATGTAAGTACTTGATTCCGACGTTCAGTTTGTATGGCAGCTATATGCTATAGTGATCCGATCTGAACTATTTCTTTGGAGATTCCAGTATTGACGTAGGTAATGATCAGTTCCAAATTTTGTGAAGATATCTCATCAAATGAAAAAGTTTTCTATGTAAGTACTTGATTCCGACGTTCAGTTTGTATGGCAGCTATATGCTATAGTGATCCGACCTGAACAATTTCTTCGAAAATTCCAGTAGGTAATGATCAGTTCCAAATTTTGTGAAGATATCTCGTCAAATGAAAAGGTTTTCAATGTAAGCACTTGATTCCGATCGTTCAGTTTGTATGGTAGCTGTATGCTATAGTGATCCGATCCAAACAATATCTTCGGAGATTCGATTATTGCTTGGATAATGATTCGTTCCAAATATCCTGAAGATATCTCGTCAAATGAAAAAGTTTTCAATGTAAGCACTTGATTCCGATCGTTCAGTTTGTATGGCAGCTATATGCTATAGTGATAACGATCTGTTCCAAATTTCGTGAAGATATCTCGTTAAATGAAAAAGTTTTCTATGCAAACACTTGATTCCGACGTTCAGTTTGTATGGCAGCTATATGCTATAATGATCCGATCTGAACAATTTCTTGGGAGATTCCAGTATTGCTTGAGATAATGATCCGCACCAAATTTTGTGAAGATATCTCGTCATATGAAAACTTTTCTATGTAAGTACTTCATTCCGACGTTCAGTTTGTATGGCAGCTATATGCTATTGTGATCCGATCTGAACAATTTCTTCGGATATTCCAGTATTGACTTAGATAATGATCCGTTCCAAATTTAGTGAAGATATCTCGTCACATGAAAAAGTTTTCAATGTAAGCACTTGATTCCGATCGTTCAGTTTGTATGGTAGCTGTATGCTATAGTGATCCGATCCAAACAATATCTTCGGAGATTCGCTTATTGGTTGGATAATGATTCGTTCCAAATATCCTGAAGATATCTCGTCAAATGAAAAATTTTTCAATGTAAGCACTTGATTCCGATCGTTCAGTTTGTATGGTAGCCATATGCTATAGTGATCCGATCCATGCAATTTCTTCGGAGCTTCGATTAATGCTTGGATAATGATTCGTTCCAAATATCCTGAAGATATCTCGTCAAATGAAAAAGTTTTCAATGTAAGCACTTGATTCCGACGTTCTGTTTGTATGGCAGCTATATGCTATAGTGATAACGATCTGTTCCAAATTTCGTGAAGATATCTCGTTAAATGAAAAAGTTTTCTATGCAAACACTTGATTCCGACGTTCAGTTTGTATGGCAGCTATATGCTATAATGATCCGATCTGAACAATTTCTTGGGAGATTCCAGTATTGCTTGAGATAATGATCCGCACCAAATTTTGTGAAGATATCTCGTCATATGAAAACTTTTCTATGTAAGTACTTGATTCCGACGTTCAGTTTGTATGGCAGCTATATGCTATTGTGATCCGATCTGAACAATTTCTTCGGATATTCCAGTATTGACTTAGATAATGATCCGTTCCAAATTTAGTGAAGATATCTCGTCACATGAAAAAGTTTTCAATGTAAGCACTTGATTCCGATCTTTCAGTTTGTATGGTAGCTGTATGCTATAGTGATCCGATCCAAACAATATCTTCGGAGATTCGCTTATTGGTTGGATAATGATTCGTTCCAAATATCCTGAAGATATCTCGTCAAATGAAAAATTTTTCAATGTAAGCACTTGATTCCGATCGTTCAGTTTGTATGGTAGCCATATGCTATAGTGATCCGATCCAAGCAATTTCTTCGGAGCTTCGATTAATGCTTGGATAATGATTCGTTCCAAATATCCTGAAGATATCTCGTCAAATGAAAAATTTTTCAATGTAAGCACTTGATTCCGATCGTTCAGTTTGTATGGTAGCCATATGCTATAGTGATCCGATCCAAGCAATTTCTTCGGAGCTTCGATTAATGCTTGGATAATGATTCGTTCCAAATATCCTGAAGATATCTCGTCAAATGAAAAAGTTTTCAATGTAAGCACTTGATTCCGACGTTCTGTTTGTATGGCAGCTATATGCTATAGTGATCCGATCCAAACAATATCTTCGGAGATTCGCTTATTGGTTGGATAATGATTCGTTCCAAATATCCTGAAGATATCTCGTCAAATGAAAAATTTTTCAATGTAAGCACTTGATTCCGATCGTTCAGTATGTATGGTAGCCATATGCTATAGTGATCCGATCCAAGCAATTTCTTCGGAGCTTCGATTAATGCTTGGATAATGATTCGTTCCAAATATCCTGAAGATATCTCGTCAAATGAAAAGGTTTTCAATGTAAGCACTTGATTCCGATCGTTCAGTTTGTATGGTAGCTGTATGCTATAGTGATCCGATCCAAACAATATCTTCGGAGATTCGATTATTGCTTGGATAATGATTCGTTCCAAATATCCTGAAGATATCTCGTCAAATGAAAAAGTTTTCAATGTAAGCACTTGATTCCGATCGTTCAGTTTGTATGGCAGCTATATGCTATAGTGATAACGATCTGTTCCAAATTTCGTGAAGATATCTCGTTAAATGAAAAAGTTTTCTATGCAAACACTTGATTCCGACGTTCAGTTTGTATGGCAGCTATATGCTATAATGATCCGATCTGAACAATTTCTTGGGAGATTCCAGTATTGCTTGAGATAATGATCCGCACCAAATTTTGTGAAGATATCTCGTCATATGAAAACTTTTCTATGTAAGTACTTGATTCCGACGTTCAGTTTGTATGGCAGCTATATGCTATTGTGATCCGATCTGAACAATTTCTTCGGATATTCCAGTATTGACTTAGATAATGATCCGTTCCAAATTTAGTGAAGATATCTCGTCACATGAAAAAGTTTTCAATGTAAGCACTTGATTCCGATCGTTCAGTTTGTATGGTAGCTGTATGCTATAGTGATCCGATCCAAACAATATCTTCGGAGATTCGCTTATTGGTTGGATAATGATTCGTTCCAAATATCCTGAAGATATCTCGTCAAATGAAAAATTTTTCAATGTAAGCACTTGATTCCGATCGTTCAGTTTGTATGGTAGCCATATGCTATAGTGATCCGATCCAAGCAATTTCTTCGGAGCTTCGATTAATGCTTGGATAATGATTCGTTCCAAATATCCTGAAGATATCTCGTCAAATGAAAAAGTTTTCAATGTAAGCACTTGATTCCGACGTTCTGTTTGTATGGCAGCTATATGCTATAGTGATCCGATCTGAACAATTTCTTCGGAGATTCCAGTATTGACGTAGCTAATGATCAGTTCCAAATTTTGTGCAGATATCTCGTTAAATGAAAAAGTTTTCAATGTAAGCACTTGTTTTTAATGCAAGCACTTGATTCCGATCGTTCAATTTGTATGGTAGCTATATGCTATAGTGATCCGATCCTAGCAATTTCTTCGGAGATTCGATTATTGCTTGGATAATGATTCGTTCCAAATATCGTGAAGATATCTCGTCAAATGAAAAAGTTTTTAATGTAAGCACTTGATTCCGATCGTTCAGTTTGTATGATAGCTGTATGCTATAGTGATCCGATCCAAACAATTTCTTTGGAGATTCGCTTATTGCTTGGATAATGATTCGTTCCAAATATCCTGAAGATATTTCGTCAAATGAAAAAGTTTTCAATGTAAGCACTTGATTCCGATCGTTCAGTTTGTATGGTAGCTATATGCTATAGTGATCCGATCCAAGCAATTTCTTCGGAGATTTCAGTATTAACGTAGATAATGATCCGTTCCAAATTTGGTGAAGATATCTCGTCACATGAAAAATTTTCAATGTAAGCACTTGATTCCGATCGTTCAGTTTGTATGGTAGCTATATGCTATAGTGATCCGATCCAAACAATATCTTCGGAGATTCGATTATTGCTTGGATAATGATTCGTTATAAATATCCTGAAGATATCTCGTCAAATGAAAAAGTTTTCAATGTAAGCACTTGATTCCGATCGTTCAGTTTGCATGGTAGCTATATGCTATAGTGATCCGATCCAAGCAATTTCTTCGGAGCGTCGATTATTGCTTGGATAATGATTCGTTCCAAATATCGTGAAGATATCTCGTCAAATTAAAAAGTTTTCAATATAAGCACTTGATTCCGATCGTTCAGTTTGTATGGCAGCTATATGTTATAGTGATCCGATCTAAACAATTTCTTCGGAGAATCGTCAAATGAAAAAGTTTTTAATGTAAGCACTTGATTGCGATCGTTCAATTTGTATGGTGCTATATGCTATAGTGATCCGATCTAAATGTATTGATCCGTTCCAAATTTGGTGAAGATATCTATTCACATGAAAAAGATTTCAATGTAAGCACTTGATTGCGATCGTTCAGTTTGTATGGTAGCTATATGCTATAGTGATACGATCCAAACAATTTCTTCGGAGATTCGATTATTGCTTGGATAATGATTCGTTCCAAATATCCTGAAGATATCTCGTCAAATGAAAAAGTTTTCAATGTAAGCACCTGATTCCGACGTTCTGTTTGTATGGCAGCTATATGCTATAGTGATCCGATCTGAACAATTTCTTTCATCAAATGAAAAAGTTTTCAATGTAAGCACTTGATTCCGACGTTCAGTTTGTATGGCAGCTATATGCTATGGTTATCCGATCCAAACAATTTCTTCGGAGATTCGATTATTGCTTGGATAATGATTCGTTCCAAATATCCTGAAGATATCTCGTCAAATGAAAATGTTTTCAATGTAAGCACTTGATTGCGATCGTTCAATTTGTATGGTAGCTATATGCTATAGTGATCCGATCTACACAATTTCTTCGGAGTTTCCAGTATTGACTTAGATAATGACCCGTTCCAAATTTGGTTCTCGTCACATGAAAAAGTTTTCAATGTAAGCACTTGATTCCGATCGTTCAGTTTGTATGGTAGCTGTATGCTATAGTGATCCGATCTAAACCATTTCTTCGGAGATTCCAGTATTGACGTAGGTAATGATCAGTTCCAAATTTTGTGAAGATATCTCGTCAAATGAAAAAGGTTTCTATGTAAGTACTTGATTCCGACGTTCAGTTTGTATGGCAGCTATATGCTATAGTGATCCGATCTGAACAATTTCTTCGGAGATTCCAGTGTTAACGTAGGTAATGATCAGTTCCAAATTTTGTGAAGATATCTCGTCAAATGAAAAGGTTTTCAATGTAAGCACTTGATTCCGATCGTTCAGTGTGTATGGCAGCTATATGCTATAGTGATCCGATCTGAACAATTTCTTCGGAGATTCCAGTATTGACGTAGGTAATGATCAGTTCCAAATTTTGTGAAGATATCTCGTCAAATGAAAAGGTTTTCAATGTAAGCACTTGATTCCGATCGTTCAGTGTGTATGGCAGCTATATGCTATAGTGATCCGATCTGAACAATTTCTTCGGAGATTCCAGTATTGACGTAGGTAATGATCAGTTCCAAATTTTGTGAAGATATCTCGTCAAATGAAAAGGTTTTCAATGTAAGCACTTGATTGCGATCGTTCAATTTGTATGGTAGCTATATGCTATAGTGATCCGATCTGAACAATTTCTTCGGATATTCCAGTATTGACTTAGATAATGATCCGTTCCAAATTTAGTGAAGATATCTCGTCAAATGAAAAGGTTTTCAATGTAAGCACTTGATTCCGATCGTTCAGTTTGTATGGTAGCTATATGCTATAGTGATCCGACCTGAACAATTTCTTCGAAAATTCCAGTAGGTAATGATCAGTTCCAAATTTTGTGAAGATATCTCGTCAAATGAAAAGGTTTTCAATGTAAGCACTTGATTCCGATCGTTCAGTTTGTATGGTAGCTGTATGCTATAGTGATCCGATCCAAACAATATCTTCGGAGATTCGATTATTGCTTGGATAATGATTCGTTCCAAATATCCTGAAGATATCTCGTCAAATGAAAAAGGTTTCTATGTAAGTACTTGATTCCGACGTTCAGTTTGTATGGCAGCTATATGCTATAGTGATCCGATCTGAACAATTTCTTCGGAGATTCCAGTGTTAACGTAGGTAATGATCAGTTCCAAATTTTGTGAAGATATCTCGTCAAATGAAAAGGTTTTCAATGTAAGCACTTGATTCCGATCGTTCAGTGTGTATGGCAGCTATATGCTATAGTGATCCGATCTGAACAATTTCTTCGGAGATTCCAGTAGTGCTTTAGGTAATGATCCGCTCCAAATTTTGTGAAGATATCTCGTCGTATGAAAAAGTTTTCTATGTAAGTACTTGATTCCGACGTTCAGTTTGTATGGCAGCTATATGCTATAGTGATCCGATCTGAACTATTTCTTTGGAGATTCCAGTATTGACGTAGGTTATGATCAGTTCCAAATTTTGTGAAGATATCTCGTCAAATGAAAAAGTTTTCTATGCAAGTACTTGATTCCGACGTTCAGTTTGTATGGCAGCTATATGCTATAGTGATCCGATCTGAACAATTTCTTCGGAGATTCCAGTATTAACGTAGGTAATGATCAGTTCCAAATTTTGTGAAGATATCTCGTCAAATGAAAAGGTTTTCAATGTAAGCACTTGATTCCGATCGTTCAGTGTGTATGGCAGCTATATGCTATAGTGATCCGATCTGAACAATTTCTTCGGAGATTCCAGTATTGACGTAGGTAATGATCAGTTCCAAATTTTGTGAAGATATCTCGTCAAATGAAAAGGTTTTCAATGTAAGCACTTGATTGCGATCGTTCAATTTGTATGGTAGCTATATGCTATAGTGATCCGATCTACACAATTTCTTCGGAGATTCCAGTATTCACTTAGATAATGACCCGTTCCAAATTTGGTTCTCGTCACATGAAAAAGTTTTCAATGTAAGCACTTGATTCCGATCGTTCAGTTTGTATGGTAGCTGTATGCTATAGTGATCCGATCTAAACCATTTCTTCGGAGTTTTCAGTATTGACGTAGGTAATGATCAGTTCCAAATTTTGTGAAGATATCTCATCAAATGAAAAAGTTTTCTATGTAAGTACTTGATTCCGACGTTCAGTTTGTATGGCAGCTATATGCTATAGTGATCCGACCTGAACAATTTCTTCGGAGATTCCAGTAGGTAATGATCAGTTCCAAATTTTGTGAAGATATCTCGTCAAATGAAAAGGTTTTCAATGTAAGCACTTGATTCCGATCGTTCAGTTTGTATGGTAGCTGTATGCTATAGTGATCCGATCCAAACAATATCTTCGGAGATTCGATTATTGCTTGGATAATGATTCGTTCCAAATATCCTGAAGATATCTCGTCAAATGAAAAAGTTTTCAATGTAAGCACTTGATTCCGATCGTTCAGTTTGTATGGCAGCTATATGCTATAGTGATAACGATCTGTTACAAATTTCGTGAAGATATCTCGTTAAATGAAAAAGTTTTCTATGCAAACACTTGATTCCGACGTTCAGTTTGTATGGCAGCTATATGCTATAATGATCCGATCTGAACAATTTCTTGGGAGATTCCAGTATTGCTTGAGATAATGATCCGCACCAAATTTTGTGAAGATATCTCGTCATATGAAAACTTTTCTATGTAAGTACTTGATTCCGACGTTCAGTTTGTATGGCAGCTATATGCTATTGTGATCCGATCTGAACAATTTCTTCGGAGATTCCAGTATTGACTTAGGTAATGATCCGTTCCAAATTACGTGAAGATATCTCGTCACATGAAAAAGTTTTCAATGTAAGCACTTGATTCCGATCGTTCAGTTTGTATGGTAGCTGTATGCTATAGTGATCCGATCCAAACAATATCTTCGGAGATTCGCTTATTGGTTGGATAATGATTCGTTCCAAATATCCTGAAGATATCTCGTCAAATGAAAAAGTTTGCAATGTAAGCACTTGATTCCGATCGTTCAGTTTGTATGGTAGCCATATGCTATAGTGATCCGATCCAAGCAATTTCGTCGGAGATTCGATTATTGCTTGGATAATGATTCGTTCCAAATATCCTGAAGATATCTCGTCAAATGAAAAAGTTTGTATGATAGCTGTATGCTATGGTGATCCGATCCAAACAATTTCTTTAAAGATTCGATTATTGCTTGGATAATGATTCGTTCCAAATATCCTGAATATATTTCGTCAAATGAAAAAGTTTTCAATGTAAGCACTTGATTCCGATCGTTCAGTTTGTATGGTAGCTATATGCTATAGTGATCCGATCCAAGCAATTTCTTCGGAGATTTCAGTATTGACGTAGATAATGATCCGTTCCAAATTTGGTGAAGATATCTCGTCACATGAAAAAGTTTTCAATGTAAGCACTTGGTTCCGATCGTTTAGTTTGTATGGTAGCTGTATGCTATAGTGATCCGATCCAAACAATTCCTTCGAAAATTCGATTATTGCTTGGATAATGATTCGTTCCAAATATCCTGAAGATATCTCGTCAAATGAAAAAGTTTTCAATGTAAGCACTTGATTCCGATCGTTCAGTTTGTATGGTAGCTATATGCTATAGTGATCCGATCCTAGCAATTTCTTCGGAGATTCGATTATTGCTTGGATAATGATTCGTTCCAAATATCCTGAAGATATCTCGTCAAATGAAAAAGTTTGTATTTTTAGCTGTATGCTATGGTGATCCGATCCAAACAATTTCTTTAAAGATTCGATTATTGCTTGGATAATGATTCGTTCCAAATATCCTGAAGATATTTCGTCAAATGAAAAAGTTTTCAATGTAAGCACTTGATTCCGATCGTTCAGTTTGTATGGTAGCTATATGCTATAGTGATCCGATCCAAGCAATTTCTTCGGAGATTTCAGTATTGACGTAGATAATGATCCGTTCCAAATTTGGTGAAGATATCTCGTCACATGAAAAAGTTTTCAATGTAAGCACTTGATTGCGATCGTTCAATTTGTATGGTAGCTATATGCTATAGTGATCCGATCTACACAATTTCTTCGGAGTTTCCAGTATTGACTTAGATAATGACCCGTTCCAAATTTGGTTCTCGTCACATGAAAAAGTTTTCAATGTAAGCACTTGATTCCGATCGTTCAGTTTGTATGGTAGCTGTATGCTATAGTGATCCGATCTAAACCATTTCTTCGGAGATTTCAGTATTGACGTAGGTAATGATCAGTTCCAAATTTTGTGAAGATATCTCATCAAATGAAAAAGTTTTCTATGTAAGTACTTGATTCCGACGTTCAGTTTGTATGGCAGCTATATGCTATAGTGATCCGACCTGAACAATTTCTTCGAAAATTCCAGTAGGTAATGATCAGTTCCAAATTTTGTGAAGATATCTCGTCAAATGAAAAGGTTTTCAATGTAAGCACTTGATTCCGATCGTTCAGTTTGTATGGTAGCTGTATGCTATAGTGATCCGATCCAAACAATATCTTCGGAGATTCGATTATTGCTTGGATAATGATTCGTTCCAAATATCCTGAAGATATCTCGTCAAATGAAAAAGTTTTCAATGTAAGCACTTGATTCCGATCGTTCAGTTTGTATGGCAGCTATATGCTATAGTGATAACGATCTGTTCCAAATTTCGTGAAGATATCTCGTTAAATGAAAAAGTTTTCTATGCAAACACTTGATTCCGACGTTCAGTTTGTATGGCAGCTATATGCTATAATGATCCGATCTGAACAATTTCTTGGGAGATTCCAGTATTGCTTGAGATAATGATCCGCACCAAATTTTGTGAAGATATCTCGTCATATGAAAACTTTTCTATGTAAGTACTTGATTCCGACGTTCAGTTTGTATGGCAGCTATATGCTATTGTGATCCGATCTGAACAATTTCTTCGGAGATTCCAGTATTGACTTAGATAATGATCCGTTCCAAATTAAGTGAAGATATCTCGTCACATGAAAAAGTTTTCAATGTAAGCACTTGATTCCGATCGCTCAGTTTGTATGATAGCTGTATGCTCTAGTGATCCGATCCAAACAATTTCTTTGGAGATTCGATTATTGCTTGGAATGATTCGTTCCAAATATCCTGAAGATATCTCATCAAATGAAAAAATTTTCAATGTAAGCACTTGATTCCGATCGTTCAGTTTGTATGGTAGCTATATGCTATAGTGATCCGATCCAAACAATTTCTTTGGAGATTCGATTATTGCTTGGATAATGAGTCGTTCCAAATATCCTGAAGATATCTCATCAAATGAAAAAGTTTTCAATGTAAGCACTTGGTTCCGATCGTTTAGTTTGTATGGTAGCTGTATGCTATAGTGATCCGATCCAAACAATTCCTTCGGAGATTCGATTATTGCTTGGATAATGATTCGTTCCAAATATCCTGAAGATATCTCGTCAAATGAAAAAGTTTTCAATGTAAGCACTTGATTCCGATCGTTCAGTTTGTATGGTAGCTATATGCTATAGTGATCCGATCCAAGCAATTTCGTCGGAGCGTCGATTATTGCTTGGATAATGATTCGTTTCAAATATCGTGAAGATATCTCGTCAAATTAAAAAGTTTTCAATATAAGCGACTTGATCGTTCAATTTGTATGGTGCTATATGCTATAGTGATCCGATCTAAATGTAATGATCCGTTCCAAATTTGGTGAAGATATCTTGTCACATGAAAAAGTTTTCAATGCAAGCACTTGATTCTGATCGTTCAGTTTGTATGGTAGCTATATGCTATAGTGATACGATCCAAATAATTTCTTCGGAGATTCGATTATTGCTTGGATAAGGATTCTTTCCAAATAACGTCGAGATATCTCGTCAAATGAAAAAGTTTTCCATGCAAGGACTTGATTCCAAACCTTCAGTTTGTATGGCAGCTATATGCTTTACCGATCCGATCCAAACAATTCTTTCGGAAATTCCATTATTGCTTTAGGTAATGATCCGTTCCAAATTACGTGAAGATATCTCGTTAAATGAAAAAGTTTTCTATGCAAGCATTTGATTCCGATCGTTCAGTTTGTATGGCAGCTATATGCTATAGTGATAATGATCCGTTGCAAATAACGTGAAGATATCTCGTCATATGCAAAAGTTTTCTATGTAAGCACTTGATTCCGATCGCTCAGTTTGTATGGCAGCTATATGCTATAGTGATAATGATCTGTTCCAAATTTCGTGAAGATATCTCGTTAAATAAAAAAGTTTTCTATGCAAGTACTTGATTCCGACGTTCAGTTTGTATGGCAGCTATCTGCTATAATGATCCGATCTGAACAATTTCTTCGGAGATTCCAGTAGTGCTTTAGGTAATGATCCGCTCCAAATTTTGTGAAGATATCTCGTCGCATGAAAAAGTTTTCTATGTAAGTACTTGATTCCGACGTTCAGTTTGTATGGCAGCTATATGCTATAGTGATCCGATCTGAACTATTTCTTTGGAGATTCCAGTATTGACGTAGGTAATGATCAGTTCCAAATTTTGTGAAGATATCTCGTCAAATGAAAAAGTTTTCTATGTAAGTACTTGATTCCGACGTTCAGTTTGTATGGCAGCTATATGCTATAGTGATCCGATCTGAACAATTTCTTCGGAGATTCCAGTATTGACGTAGGTAATGATCAGTTCCAAATTTTGTGAAGATATCTCGTCAAATGAAAAGGTTTTCAATGTAAGCACTTGATTGCGATCGTTCAATTTGTATGGTAGCTATATGCTATAGTGATCCGATCCTAGCAATTTCTTCGGAGATTCGATTATTGCTTGGATAATGATTCGTTCCAAATATCGTGAAGATATCTCGTCAAATGAAAAGGTTTTCAATGTAAGCACTTGATTGCGATCGTTCAATTTGTATGGTAGCTATATGCTATAGTGATCCGATCTACACAATTTCTTCGGAGATTCCAGTATTCACTTAGATAATGACCCGTTCCAAATTTGGTTCTCGTCACATGAAAAAGTTTTCAATGTAAGCACTTGATTCCGATCGTTCAGTTTGTATGGTAGCTGTATGCTATAGTGATCCGATCTAAACCATTTCTTCGGAGTTTTCAGTATTGACGTAGGTAATGATCAGTTCCAAATTTTGTGAAGATATCTCATCAAATGAAAAAGTTTTCTATGTAAGTACTTGATTCCGACGTTCAGTTTGTATGGCAGCTATATGCTATAGTGATCCGACCTGAACAATTTCTTCGGAGATTCCAGTAGGTAATGATCAGTTCCAAATTTTGTGGAGATATCTCGTCAAATGAAAAGGTTTTCAATGTAAGCACTTGATTCCGATCGTTCAGTTTGTATGGTAGCTGTATGCTATAGTGATCCGATCCAAACAATATCTTCGGAGATTCGATTATTGCTTGGATAATGATTCGTTCCAAATATCCTGAAGATATCTCGTCAAATGAAAAAGTTTTCAATGTAAGCACTTGATTCCGATCGTTCAGTTTGTACGGCAGCTATATGCTATAGTGATAACGATCTGTTCCAAATTTCGTGAAGATATCTCGTTAAATGAAAAAGTTTTCTATGCAAACACTTGATTCCGACGTTCAGTTTGTATGGCAGCTATATGCTATAATGATCCGATCTGAACAATTTCTTGGGAGATTCCAGTATTGCTTGAGATAATGATCCGCACCAAATTTTGTGAAGATATCTCGTCATATGAAAACTTTTCTATATAAGTACTTGATTCCGACGTTCAGTTTGTATGGCAGCTATATGCTATTGTGATCCGATCTGAACAATTTCTTCGGAGATTCCAGTATTGACTTAGATAATGATCCGTTCCAAATTAAGTGAAGATATCTCGTCACATGAAAAAGTTTTCAATGTAAGCACTTGATTCCGATCGTTCAGTTTGTATGGTAGCTGTATGCTATAGTGATCCGATCCAAACAATATCTTCGGAGATTCGATTATTGGTTGGATAATGATTCGTTCCAAATATCCTGAAGATATCTCGTCAAATGAAAAAGTTTTCAATGTAAGCACTTGATTCCGATCGTTCAGTTTGTATGGTAGCCATATGCTATAGTGATCCGATCCAAGCAATTTCTTCGGAGCTTCGATTATTGCTTGGGTTATGATTCGTTCCAAATATCCTGAAGATATCTCGTCAAATGAAAAAGTTTTCAATGTAAGCACTTGATTCCGATCGTTCAGTTTGTATGGTAGCTGTATGCTATAGTGATCCGATCCAAACAATATCTTCGGAGATTCGCTTATTGGTTGGATAATGATTCGTTCCAAATATCCTTAAGATATCTCGTCAAATGAAAAAGTTTTCAATGTAAGCACTTGATTCCGATCGTTCAGTTTGTATGGTAGCCATATGCTATAGTGATCCGATCCAAGCAATTTCTTCGGAGCTTCGATTATTGCTTGGGTTATGATTCGTTCCAAATATCCTGAAGATATCTCGTCAAATGAAAAAGTTTTCAATGTAAGCACTTGATTCCGATCGTTCAGTTTGTATGGTAGCCATATGCTATAGTGATCCGATCCAAGCAATTTCTTCGGAGCTTCGAATATTGCTTGGGTTATGATTCGTTCCAAATATCCTGAAGATATCTCGTCAAATGAAAAAGTTTTCAATGTAAGCACTTGATTCCGATCGTTCAGTTTGTATGGTAGCTGTATGCTATAGTGATCCGATCCAAACAATATCTTCGGAGATTCGCTTATTGGTTGGATAATGATTCGTTCCAAATATCCTGAAGATATCTCGTCAAATGAAAAAGTTTTCAATGTAAGCACTTGATTCCGATCGTTCAGTTTGTATGGTAGCCATATGCTATAGTGATCCGATCCAAGCAATTTCTTCGGAGCTTCGATTATTGCTTGGGTTATGATTCGTTCCAAATATCCTGAAGATATCTCGTCAAATGAAAAAGTTTTCAATGTAAGCACTTGATTCCGATCGTTCAGTTTGTACGGCAGCTATATGCTATAGTGATAACGATCTGTTCCAAATTTCGTGAAGATATCTCGTTAAATGAAAAAGTTTTCAATGTAAGCACTTGTTTTTAATGCAAGCACTTGATTCCGATCGTTCAATTTGTATGGTAGCTATATGCTATAGTGATCCGATCCAAACAATATCTTCGGAGATTCGATTATTACTTGGATAATGATTCGTTCCAAATATCCTGAAGATATCTCGTCAAATGAAAAAGTTTTCAATGTAAGCACTTGATTCCGATCGTTCAGTTTGTATGGTAGCTATATGCTATAGTGATCCGATCCAAACAATTTCTTTGGAGATCCGATTATTGCTTGGATAATGATTCGTTCCAAATATCGTGAAGATATCTCGTCAAATGAAAAAGTTTTTAATGTAAGCACTTGATTCCGATCGTTCAGTTTGTATGATAGCTGTATGCTATAGTGATCCGATCCAAACAATTTCTTTGGAGATTCGATTATTGCTTGGATAATGATTCGTTCCAAATATCCTGAAGATATTTCGTCAAATGAAAAAGTTTTCAATGTAAGCACTTGATTCCGATCGTTCAGTTTGTATGGTAGCTATATGTTATAGTGATTCGATCCAAGCAATTTCTTCGGAGATTTCAGTATTGACGTAGATAATGATCCGTTCCAAATTTGGTGAAGATATCTCGTCACATGAAAAATTTTCAATGTAAGCACTTGATTCCGATCGTTCAGTTTGTATGGTAGCTATATGCTATAGTGATCCGATCCAAACAATATCTTCGGAGATTCGATTATTACTTGGATAATGATTCGTTCCAAATATCCTGAAGATATCTCGTCAAATGAAAAAGTTTTCAATGTAAGCACTTGATTCCGATCGTTCAGTTTGTATGGTAGCTATATGCTATAGTGATCCGATCCAAGCAATTTCTTCGGAGATTTCAGTATTGATGTAGATAATGATCCGTTCCAAATATCCTGAAGATATCTCGTCAAATGAAAAAGTTTTCAATGTAAGCACTTGATTGCGATCGTTCAATTTGTATGGTGCTATATGCTATAGTGATCCGATCTAAATGTAATGATCCGTTCCAAATTTGGTGAAGATATCTATTCACATGAAAAAGTTTTCTTTGTAAGCAATTGATTCCGATCGCTCAGTTTGTATGGCAGCTATATGCTATAGTGATAATGATCTGTTCCAAATTTCGTGAAGATATCTCGTTAAATAAAAAAGTTTTCTATGCAAGTACTTGATTCCGACGTTCAGTTTGTATGGCAGCTATCTGCTATAATGATCCGATCTGAACAATTTCTTCGGAGATTCCAGTAGTGCTTTAGGTATTGATCCGCTCCAAATGTTGTGAAGATATCTCGTCGTATGAAAAAGTTTTCTATGTAAGTACTTGATTCCGACGTTCAGTTTGTATGGCAGCTATATGCTATAGTGATCCGATCTGAACTATTTCTTTGGAGATTCCAGTATTGACGTAGGTAGTGATCAGTTCCAAATTTTGTGAAGATATCTCGTCAAATGAAAAAGGTTTCTATGTAAGTACTTGATTCCGACGTTCAGTTTGTATGGCAGCTATATGCTTTAGTGATCCGATCTGAACAATTTCTTCGGAGATTCCAGTATTAACGTAGGTAATGATCAGTTCCAAATTTTGTGAAGATATCTCGTCAAATGAAAAGGTTTTCAATGTAAGCACTTGATTCCGATCGTTCAGTGTGTATGGCAGCTATATGCTATAGTGATCCGATCTGAACAATTTCTTCGGAGATTCCAGTATTGACGTAGGTAATGATCAGTTCCAAATTTTGTGAAGATATCTCGTCAAATGAAAAGGTTTTCAATGTAAGCACTTGATTGCGATCGTTCAATTTGTATGGTAGCTATATGCTATAGTGATCCGATCCAAACTATTTCTTCGGAGATTCCAGTATTGACGTAGGTAATGATCAGTTCCAAATTTTGTGAAGATATCTCGTCGTATGAAAAAGTTTTCTATGTAAGTACTTGATTCCGACGTTCAGTTTGTATGGCAGCTATATGCTATAGTGATCCGATCTGAACTATTTCTTTGGAGATTCCAGTATTGACGTAGGTAATGATCAGTTCCAAATTTTGTGAAGATATCTCGTCAAATGAAAAAGGTTTCTATGTAAGTACTTGATTCCGACGTTCAGTTTGTATGGCAGCTATATGCTATAGTGATCCGATCTGAACAATTTCTTCGGAGATTCCAGTGTTAACGTAGGTAATGATCAGTTCCAAATTTTGTGAAGATATCTCGTCAAATGAAAAGGTTTTCAATGTAAGCACTTGATTCCGATCGTTCAGTGTGTATGGCAGCTATATGCTATAGTGATCCGATCTGAACAATTTCTTCGGAGATTCCAGTATTGACGTAGGTAATGATCAGTTCCAAATTTTGTGAAGATATCTCGTCGTATGAAAAAGTTTTCTATGTAAGTACTTGATTCCGACGTTCAGTTTGTATGGCAGCTATATGCTATAGTGATCCGATCTGAACTATTTCTTTGGAGATTCCAGTATTGACGTAGGTAATGATCAGTTCCAAATTTTGTGAAGATATCTCATCAAATGAAAAAGTTTTCTATGTAAGTACTTGATTCCGACGTTCAGTTTGTATGGCAGCTATATGCTATAGTGATCCGACCTGAACAATTTCTTCGAAAATTCCAGTAGGTAATGATCAGTTCCAAATTTTGTGAAGATATCTCGTCGTATGAAAAAGTTTTCTATGTAAGTACTTGATTCCGACGTTCAGTTTGTATGGCAGCTATATGCTATAGTGATCCGATCTGAACTATTTCTTTGGAGATTCCAGTATTGACGTAGGTAATGATCAGTTCCAAATTTTGTGAAGATATCTCGTCAAATGAAAAAGGTTTCTATGTAAGTACTTGATTCCGACGTTCAGTTTGTATGGCAGCTATATGCTATAGTGATCCGATCTGAACAATTTCTTCGGAGATTCCAGTGTTAACGTAGGTAATGATCAGTTCCAAATTTTGTGAAGATATCTCGTCAAATGAAAAGGTTTTCAATGTAAGCACTTGATTCCGATCGTTCAGTGTGTATGGCAGCTATATGCTATAGTGATCCGATCTGAACTATTTCTTTGGAGATTCCAGTATTGACGTAGGTAATGATCAGTTCCAAATTTTGTGAAGATATCTCATCAAATGAAAAAGTTTTCTATGTAAGTACTTGATTCCGAAGTTCAGTTTGTATGGCAGCTATATGCTATAGTGATCCGATCTGAACTATTTCTTTGGAGATTCCAGTATTGACGTAGGTAATGATCAGTTCCAAATTTTGTGAAGATATCTCATCAAATGAAAAAGTTTTCAATGTAAGCACTTGATTCCGATCGTTCAGTTTGTATGGCAGCTATATGCTATAGTGATAACGATCTGTTCCAAATTTCGTGAAGATATCTCGTTAAATGAAAAAGTTTTCTATGCAAACACTTGATTCCGACGTTCAGTTTGTATGGCAGCTATATGCTATAATGATCCGATCTGAACAATTTCTTCTTAGATTCCAGTATTGACTTAGATAATGATCCGTTCCGAATTTCGTGAATATATCTCGTCAAATGAAAAAGTTTTCAATGTAAGCACTTGATTCCGATCGTTCAGTTTGTATGGCAGCTATATGCTATAGTGATAACGATCTGTTCCAAATTTCGTGAAGATATCTCGTTAAATGAAAAAGTTTTCTATGCAAACACTTGATTCCGACGTTCAGTTTGTATGGCAGCTATATGCTATAATGATCCGATCTGAACAATTTCTTGGGAGATTCCAGTATTGCTTGAGATAATGATCCGCACCAAATTTTGTGAAGATATCTCGTCATATGAAAACTTTTCTATGTAAGTACTTGATTCCGACGTTCAGTTTGTATGGCAGCTATATGCTATTGTGATCCGATCTGAACAATTTCTTCGGATATTCCAGTATTGACTTAGATAATGATCCGTTCCAAATTTAGTGAAGATATCTCGTCACATGAAAAAGTTTTCAATGTAAGCACTTGATTCCGATCGTTCAGTTTGTATGGTAGCTGTATGCTATAGTGATCCGATCCAAACAATATCTTCGGAGATTCGCTTATTGGTTGGATAATGATTCGTTCCAAATATCCTGAAGATATCTCGTCAAATGAAAAATTTTTCAATGTAAGCACTTGATTCCGATCGTTCAGTTTGTATGGTAGCCATATGCTATAGTGATCCGATCCAAGCAATTTCTTCGGAGCTTCGATTAATGCTTGGATAATGATTCGTTCCAAATATCCTGAAGATATCTCGTCAAATGAAAAAGTTTTCAATGTAAGCACTTGATTCCGACGTTCTGTTTGTATGGCAGCTATATGCTATAGTGATCCGATCTGAACAATTTCTTCGGAGATTCCAGTATTGACGTAGCTAATGATCAGTTCCAAATTTTGTGCAGATATCTCGTTAAATGAAAAAGTTTTCAATGTAAGCACTTGTTTTTAATGCAAGCACTTGATTCCGATCGTTCAATTTGTATGGTAGCTATATGCTATAGTGATCCGATCCTAGCAATTTCTTCGGAGATTCGATTATTGCTTGGATAATGATTCGTTCCAAATATCGTGAAGATATCTCGTCAAATGAAAAAGTTTTTAATGTAAGCACTTGATTCCGATCGTTCAGTTTGTATGATAGCTGTATGCTATAGTGATCCGATCCAAACAATTTCTTTGGAGATTCGCTTATTGCTTGGATAATGATTCGTTCCAAATATCCTGAAGATATTTCGTCAAATGAAAAAGTTTTTAATGTAAGCACTTGATTCCGATCGTTCAGTTTGTATGGTAGCTATATGCTATAGTGATCCGATCCAAGCAATTTCTTCGGAGATTTCAGTATTAACGTAGATAATGATCCGTTCCAAATTTGGTGAAGATATCTCGTCACATGAAAAATTTTCAATGTAAGCACTTGATTCCGATCGTTCAGTTTGTATGGTAGCTATATGCTATAGTGATCCGATCCAAACAATATCTTCGGAGATTCGATTATTGCTTGGATAATGATTCGTTATAAATATCCTGAAGATATCTCGTCAAATGAAAAAGTTTTCAATGTAAGCACTTGATTCCGATCGTTCAGTTTGCATGGTAGCTATATGCTATAGTGATCCGATCCAAGCAATTTCTTCGGAGCGTCGATTATTGCTTGGATAATGATTCGTTCCAAATATCGTGAAGATATCTCGTCAAATTAAAAAGTTTTCAATATAAGCACTTGATTCCGACCGTTCAGTTTGTATGGCAGCTATATGTTATAGTGATCCGATCTAAACAATTTCTTCGGAGAATCGTCAAATGAAAAAGTTTTTAATGTAAGCACTTGATTGCGATCGTTCAATTTGTATGGTGCTATATGCTATAGTGATCCGATCTAAATGTATTGATCCGTTCCAAATTTGGTGAAGATATCTATTCACATGAAAAAGATTTCAATGTAAGCACTTGATTGCGATCGTTCAGTTTGTATGGTAGCTATATGCTATAGTGATACGATCCAAACAATTTCTTCGGAGATTCGATTATTGCTTGGATAATGATTCGTTCCAAATATCCTGAAGATATCTCGTCAAATGAAAAAGTTTTCAATGTAAGCACTTGATTCCGACGTTCAGTTTGTATGGCAGCTATATGCTATGGTTATCCGATCCAAACAATTTCTTCGGAGATTCGATTATTGCTTGGATAATGATTCGTTCCAAATATCCTGAAGATATCTCGTCAAATGAAAATGTTTTCAATGTAAGCACTTGATTGCGATCGTTCAATTTGTATGGTAGCTATATGCTATAGTGATCCGATCTACACAATTTCTTCGGAGTTTCCAGTATTGACTTAGATAATGACCCGTTCCAAATTTGGTTCTCGTCACATGAAAAAGTTTTCAATGTAAGCACTTGATTCCGATCGTTCAGTTTGTATGGTAGCTGTATGCTATAGTGATCCGATCTAAACCATTTCTTCGGAGATTTCAGTATTGACGTAGGTAATGATCAGTTCCAAATTTTGTGAAGATATCTCGTCAATTGAAAAAGTTTTCAATGTAAGCACTTGATTGCGATCGTTCAGTTTGTATGGTAGATGTATGCTATAGTGATCCGATCCAAACAATTTCTTTGGAGATTCGATTATTGCTTGGATAATGATTCGTTCCAAATATCCCGAAGATATCTCGTCAAATGAAAAAGTTTTCAATGTAAGCACCTGATTCCGACGTTCTGTTTGTATGGCAGCTATATGCTATAGTGATCCGATCTGAACAATTTCTTTCATCAAATGAAAAAGTTTTCAATGTAAGCACTTGATTCCGACGTTCAGTTTGTATGGCAGCTATATGCTATGGTTATCCGATCCAAACAATTTCTTCGGAGATTCGATTATTGCTTGGATAATGATTCGTTCCAAATATCCTGAAGATATCTCGTCAAATGAAAATGTTTTCAATGTAAGCACATGATTGCGATCGTTCAATTTGTATGGCAGCTATATGCTATAGTGATAACGATCTGTTCCAAATTTCGTGAAGATATCTCGTTAAATGAAAAAGTTTTCTATGCAAACACTTGATTCCGACGTTCAGTTTGTATGGCAGCTATATGCTATAATGATCCGATCTGAACAATTTCTTGGGAGATTCCGGTATTGCTTGAGATAATGATCCGCACCAAATTTTGTGAAGATATCTCGTCATATGAAAACTTTTCTAGGTAAGTACTTGATTCCGACGTTCAGTTTGTATGGCAGCTCTATGCTATTGTGATCCGATCTGAACAATTTCTTCGGAGATTCCAGTATTGACTTAGATAATGATCCGTTCCAAATTTAGTGAAGATATCTCGTCACATGAAAAAGTTTTCAATGTAAGCACTTGATTCCGATCGTTCAGTTTGTATGTTAGCTGTATGCTATAGTGATCCGATCCAAACAATATCTTCGGAGATTCGCTTATTGGTTGGATAATGATTCGTTCCAAATATCCTGAAGATATCTCGTCAAATGAAAAATTCCGACGTTCAGTTTGTATGGCAGCTATATGCTATTGTGATCCGATCTGAACAATTTCTTGGGAGATTCCAGTATTGCTTGAGATAATGATCCGCACCAAATTTTGTGAAGATATCTCGTCATATGAAAACTTTTCTAGGTAAGTACTTGATTCCGACGTTCAGTTTGTATGGCAGCTCTATGCTATTGTGATCCGATCTGAACAATTTCTTGGGAGATTCCAGTATTGCTTGAGATAATGATCCGCACCAAATTTTGTGAAGATATCTCGTCATATGAAAACTTTTCTAGGTAAGTACTTGATTCCGACGTTCAGTTTGTATGGCAGCTCTATGCTATTGTGATCCGATCTGAACAATTTCTTCGGAGATTCCAGTATTGACTTAGATAATGATCCGTTCCAAATTTAGTGAAGATATCTCGTCACATGAAAAAGTTTTCAATGTGAGCACTTGATTCCGATCGTTCAGTTTGTATGGTAGCTGTATGCTATAGTGATCCGATCCAAACAATATCTTCGGAGATTCGCTTATTGGTTGGATAATGATTCGTTCCAAATATCCTGAAGATATCTCGTCAAATGAAAAATTTTTCAATGTAAGCACTTGATTCCGATCGTTCAGTTTGTATGGTAGCCATATGCTATAGCGATCCGATCCAAGCAATTTCTTCGGAGCTTCGATTATTGCTTGGATAATGATTCGTTCCAAATATCCTGAAGATATCTCGTCAAATGAAAAAGTTTTCAATGTAAGCACTTGATTCCCACGTTCTGTTTGTATGGCAGCTATATGCTATAGTGATCCGATCTGAACAATTTCTTCGGAGATTCCAGTATTGACGTAGCTAATGATCAGTTCCAAATTTTGTGCAGATATCTCGTTAAATGAAAAAGTTTTCAATGTAAGCACTTGTTTTTAATGCAAGCACTTGATTCCGATCGTTCAATTTGTATGGTAGCTATATGCTATAGTGATCCGATCCTAGCAATTTCTTCGGAGATTCGATTATTGCTTGGATAATGATTCGTTCCAAATATCGTGAAGATATCTCGTCAAATGAAAAAGTTTTTAATGTAAGCACTTGATTCCGATCGTTCTGTTTGTATGATAGCTGTATGCTATAGTGATCCGATCCAAACAATTTCTTTGGAGATTCGATTATTGCTTGGATAATGATTCGTTCCAAATATCCTGAAGATATTTCGTCAAATGAAAAAGTTTTCAATGTAAGCACTTGATTCCGATCGTTCAGTTTGTATGGTAGCTATATGCTATAGTGATCCGATCCAAGCAATTTCTTCGGAGATTTCAGTATTGACGTAGATAATGATCCGTTCCAAATTTGGTGAAGATATCTCGTCACATGAAAAATTTTCAATGTAAGCACTTGATTCCGATCGTTCAGTTTGTATTCGATTATTGCTTGGATAATGATTCGTTCCAAATATCCTGAAGATATCTCGTCAAATGAAAAAGTTTTCAGTGTAAGCACTTGATTCCGATCGTTCAGTTTGTATGGTAGCTATATGCTATAGTGATCCGATCCAAGCAATTTCTTCGGAGCGTCGATTATTGCTTGGATAATGATTCGTTCCAAATATCGTGAAGATATCTCGTCAAATTAAAAAGTTTTCAATATAAGCACTTGATTCCGACCGTTCAGTTTGTATGGCAGCTATATGTTATAGTGATCCGATCTAAACAATTTCTTCGGAGAATCGTCAAATGAAAAAGTTTTTAATGTAAGCACTTGATTGCGATCGTTCAATTTGTATGGTGCTATATGCTATAGTGATCCGATCTAAATGTATTGATCCGTTCCAAATTTGGTGAAGATATCTATTCACATGAAAAAGATTTCAATGTAAGCACTTGATTGCGATCGTTCAGTTTGTATGGTAGCTATATGCTATAGTGATACGATCCAAACAATTTCTTCGGAGATTCGATTATTGCTTGGATAATGATTCGTTCCAAATATCCTGAAGATATCTCGTCAAATGAAAAAGTTTTCAATGTAAGCACTTGATTCCGACGTTCAGTTTGTATGGCAGCTATATGCTATGGTTATCCGATCCAAACAATTTCTTCGGAGATTCGATTATTGCTTGGATAATGATTCGTTCCAAATATCCTGAAGATATCTCGTCAAATGAAAATGTTTTCAATGTAAGCACTTGATTGCGATCGTTCAATTTGTATGGTAGCTATATGCTATAGTGATCCGATCTACACAATTTCTTCGGAGTTTCCAGTATTGACTTAGATAATGACCCGTTCCAAATTTGGTTCTCGTCACATGAAAAAGTTTTCAATGTAAGCACTTGATTCCGATCGTTCAGTTTGTATGGTAGCTGTATGCTATAGTGATCCGATCTAAACCATTTCTTCGGAGATTTCAGTATTGACGTAGGTAATGATCAGTTCCAAATTTTGTGAAGATATCTCGTCAATTGAAAAAGTTTTCAATGTAAGCACTTGATTGCGATCGTTCAGTTTGTATGGTAGATGTATGCTATAGTGATCCGATCCAAACAATTTCTTTGGAGATTCGATTATTGCTTGGATAATGATTCGTTCCAAATATCCTGAAGATATCTCGTCAAATGAAAAAGTTTTCAATGTAAGCACCTGATTCCGACGTTCTGTTTGTATGGCAGCTATATGCTATAGTGATCCGATCTGAACAATTTCTTTCATCAAATGAAAAAGTTTTCAATGTAAGCACTTGATTCCGACGTTCAGTTTGTATGGCAGCTATATGCTATGGTTATCCGATCCAAACAATTTCTTCGGAGATTCGATTATTGCTTGGATAATGATTCGTTCCAAATATCCTGAAGATATCTCGTCAAATGAAAATGTTTTCAATGTAAGCACATGATTGCGATCGTTCAATTTGTATGGCAGCTATATGCTATAGTGATAACGATCTGTTCCAAATTTCGTGAAGATATCTCGTTAAATGAAAAAGTTTTCTATGCAAACACTTGATTCCGACGTTCAGTTTGTATGGCAGCTATATGCTATAATGATCCGATCTGAACAATTTCTTGGGAGATTCCGGTATTGCTTGAGATAATGATCCGCACCAAATTTTGTGAAGATATCTCGTCATATGAAAACTTTTCTAGGTAAGTACTTGATTCCGACGTTCAGTTTGTATGGCAGCTCTATGCTATTGTGATCCGATCTGAACAATTTCTTCGGAGATTCCAGTATTGACTTAGATAATGATCCGTTCCAAATTTAGTGAAGATATCTCGTCACATGAAAAAGTTTTCAATGTAAGCACTTGATTCCGATCGTTCAGTTTGTATGTTAGCTGTATGCTATAGTGATCCGATCCAAACAATATCTTCGGAGATTCGCTTATTGGTTGGATAATGATTCGTTCCAAATATCCTGAAGATATCTCGTCAAATGAAAAATTCCGACGTTCAGTTTGTATGGCAGCTATATGCTATTGTGATCCGATCTGAACAATTTCTTGGGAGATTCCAGTATTGCTTGAGATAATGATCCGCACCAAATTTTGTGAAGATATCTCGTCATATGAAAACTTTTCTAGGTAAGTACTTGATTCCGACGTTCAGTTTGTATGGCAGCTCTATGCTATTGTGATCCGATCTGAACAATTTCTTGGGAGATTCCAGTATTGCTTGAGATAATGATCCGCACCAAATTTTGTGAAGATATCTCGTCATATGAAAACTTTTCTAGGTAAGTACTTGATTCCGACGTTCAGTTTGTATGGCAGCTCTATGCTATTGTGATCCGATCTGAACAATTTCTTCGGAGATTCCAGTATTGACTTAGATAATGATCCGTTCCAAATTTAGTGAAGATATCTCGTCACATGAAAAAGTTTTCAATGTGAGCACTTGATTCCGATCGTTCAGTTTGTATGGTAGCTGTATGCTATAGTGATCCGATCCAAACAATATCTTCGGAGATTCGCTTATTGGTTGGATAATGATTCGTTCCAAATATCCTGAAGATATCTCGTCAAATGAAAAATTTTTCAATGTAAGCACTTGATTCCGATCGTTCAGTTTGTATGGTAGCCATATGCTATAGCGATCCGATCCAAGCAATTTCTTCGGAGCTTCGATTATTGCTTGGATAATGATTCGTTCCAAATATCCTGAAGATATCTCGTCAAATGAAAAAGTTTTCAATGTAAGCACTTGATTCCCACGTTCTGTTTGTATGGCAGCTATATGCTATAGTGATCCGATCTGAACAATTTCTTCGGAGATTCCAGTATTGACGTAGCTAATGATCAGTTCCAAATTTTGTGCAGATATCTCGTTAAATGAAAAAGTTTTCAATGTAAGCACTTGTTTTTAATGCAAGCACTTGATTCCGATCGTTCAATTTGTATGGTAGCTATATGCTATAGTGATCCGATCCTAGCAATTTCTTCGGAGATTCGATTATTGCTTGGATAATGATTCGTTCCAAATATCGTGAAGATATCTCGTCAAATGAAAAAGTTTTTAATGTAAGCACTTGATTCCGATCGTTCTGTTTGTATGATAGCTGTATGCTATAGTGATCCGATCCAAACAATTTCTTTGGAGATTCGATTATTGCTTGGATAATGATTCGTTCCAAATATCCTGAAGATATTTCGTCAAATGAAAAAGTTTTCAATGTAAGCACTTGATTCCGATCGTTCAGTTTGTATGGTAGCTATATGCTATAGTGATCCGATCCAAGCAATTTCTTCGGAGATTTCAGTATTGACGTAGATAATGATCCGTTCCAAATTTGGTGAAGATATCTCGTCACATGAAAAATTTTCAATGTAAGCACTTGATTCCGATCGTTCAGTTTGTATGGTAGCTATATGCTATAGTGATCCGATCCAAACAATATCTTCGGAGATTCGATTATTGCTTGGATAATGATTCGTTCCAAATATCCTGAAGATATCTCGTCAAATGAAAAAGTTTTCAATGTAAGCACTTGATTCCGATCGTTCAGTTTGTATGGTAGCCATATGCTATAGCGATCCGATCCAAGCAATTTCTTCGGAGCTTCGATTATTGCTTGGATAATGATTCGTTCCAAATATCCTGAAGATATCTCGTCAAATGAAAAAGTTTTCAATGTAAGCACTTGATTCCCACGTTCTGTTTGTATGGCAGCTATATGCTATAGTGATCCGATCTGAACAATTTCTTCGGAGATTCCAGTATTGACGTAGCTAATGATCCGTTCCAAATTTGGTGAAGATATCTCGTCACATGAAAAATTTTCAATGTAAGCACTTGATTCCGATCGTTCAGTTTGTATGGTAGCTATATGCTATAGTGATCCGATCCAAACAATATCTTCGGAGATTCGATTATTGCTTGGATAATGATTCGTTCCAAATATCCTGAAGATATCTCGTCAAATGAAAAAGTTTTCAATGTAAGCACTTGATTCCGATCGTTCAGTTTGTATGGTAGCTATATGCTATAGTGATCCGATCCAAGCAATTTCTTCGGAGCGTCGATTATTGCTTGGATAATGATTCGTTCCAAATATCGTGAAGATATCTCGTCAAATTAAAAAGTTTTCAATATAAGCACTTGATTCCGATGTTCAATTTGTATGGCAGCTATATGTTATAGTGATCCGATCTAAACAATTTCTTCGGAGAATCGTCAAATGAAAAAGTTTTTAATGTAAGCACTTGATTGCGATCGTTCAATTTGTATGGTGCTATATGCTATAGTGATCCGATCTAAATGTAATGATCCGTTCCAAATTTGGTGAAGATATCTATTCACATGAAAAAGATTTCAATGTAAGCACTTGATTGCGATCGTTCAGTTTGTATGGTAGCTATATGCTATAGTGACACGATCCAAACAATTTCTTCGGAGATTCGATTATTGGTTGGATAATGATTCGTTCCAAATATCCTGAAGATATCTCGTCAAATGAAAAATTTTTCAATGTAAGCACTTGATTCCCACGTTCTGTTTGTATGGCAGCTATATGCTATAGTGATCCGATCTGAACAATTTCTTCGGAGATTCCAGTATTGACGTAGCTAATGATCAGTTCCAAATTTTGTGCAGATATCTCGTTAAATGAAAAAGTTTTCAATGTAAGCACTTGTTTTTAATGCAAGCACTTGATTCCGATCGTTCAATTTGTATGGTAGCTATATGCTATAGTGATCCGATCCTAGCAATTTCTTCGGAGATTCGATTATTGCTTGGATAATGATTCGTTCCAAATATCGTGAAGATATCTCGTCAAATGAAAAAGTTTTTAATGTAAGCACTTGATTCCGATCGTTCTGTTTGTATGATAGCTGTATGCTATAGTGATCCGATCCAAACAATTTCTTTGGAGATTCGATTATTGCTTGGATAATGATTCGTTCCAAATATCCTGAAGATATTTCGTCAAATGAAAAAGTTTTCAATGTAAGCACTTGATTCCGATCGTTCAGTTTGTATGGTAGCTATATGCTATAGTGATCCGATCCAAGCAATTTCTTCGGAGATTTCAGTATTGACGTAGATAATGATCCGTTCCAAATTTGGTGAAGATATCTCGTCACATGAAAAATTTTCAATGTAAGCACTTGATTCCGATCGTTCAGTTTGTATGGTAGCTATATGCTATAGTGATCCGATCCAAACAATATCTTCGGAGATTCGATTATTGCTTGGATAATGATTCGTTCCAAATATCCTGAAGATATCTCGTCAAATGAAAAAGTTTTCAATGTAAGCACTTGATTCCGATCGTTCAGTTTGTATGGTAGCTATATGCTATAGTGATCCGATCCAAGCAATTTCTTCGGAGCGTCGATTATTGCTTGGATAATGATTCGTTCCAAATATCGTGAAGATATCTCGTCAAATTAAAAAGTTTTCAATATAAGCACTTGATTCCGATGTTCAATTTGTATGGCAGCTATATGTTATAGTGATCCGATCTAAACAATTTCTTTGGAGAATCGTCAAATGAAAAAGTTTTTAATGTAAGCACTTGATTGCGATCGTTCAATTTGTATGGTGCTATATGCTATAGTGATCCGATCTAAATGTAATGATCCGTTCCAAATTTGGTGAAGATATCTATTCACATGAAAAATTTTTCAATGTAAGCACTTGATTCCGATCGTTCAGTTTGTATGGTAGCCATATGCTATAGCGATCCGATCCAAGCAATTTCTTCGGAGCTTCGATTATTGCTTGGATAATGATTCGTTCCAAATATCCTGAAGATATCTCGTCAAATGAAAAAGTTTTCAATGTAAGCACTTGATTCCCACGTTCTGTTTGTATGGCAGCTATATGCTATAGTGATCCGATCTGAACAATTTCTTCGGAGATTCCAGTATTGACGTAGCTAATGATCAGTTCCAAATTTTGTGCAGATATCTCGTTAAATGAAAAAGTTTTCAATGTAAGCACTTGTTTTTAATGCAAGCACTTGATTCCGATCGTTCAATTTGTATGGTAGCTATATGCTATAGTGATCCGATCCTAGCAATTTCTTCGGAGATTCGATTATTGCTTGGATAATGATTCGTTCCAAATATCGTGAAGATATCTCGTCAAATGAAAAAGTTTTTAATGTAAGCACTTGATTCCGATCGTTCTGTTTGTATGATAGCTGTATGCTATAGTGATCCGATCCAAACAATTTCTTTGGAGATTCGATTATTGCTTGGATAATGATTCGTTCCAAATATCCTGAAGATATTTCGTCAAATGAAAAAGTTTTCAATGTAAGCACTTGATTCCGATCGTTCAGTTTGTATGGTAGCTATATGCTATAGTGATCCGATCCAAGCAATTTCTTCGGAGATTTCAGTATTGACGTAGATAATGATCCGTTCCAAATTTGGTGAAGATATCTCGTCACATGAAAAATTTTCAATGTAAGCACTTGATTCCGATCGTTCAGTTTGTATGGTAGCTATATGCTATAGTGATCCGATCCAAACAATATCTTCGGAGATTCGATTATTGCTTGGATAATGATTCGTTCCAAATATCCTGAAGATATCTCGTCAAATGAAAAAGTTTTCAATGTAAGCACTTGATTCCGATCGTTCAGTTTGTATGGTAGCTATATGCTATAGTGATCCGATCCAAGCAATTTCTTCGGAGCGTCGATTATTGCTTGGATAATGATTCGTTCCAAATATCGTGAAGATATCTCGTCAAATTAAAAAGTTTTCAATATAAGCACTTGATTCCGATGTTCAATTTGTATGGCAGCTATATGTTATAGTGATCCGATCTAAACAATTTCTTCGGAGAATCGTCAAATGAAAAAGTTTTTAATGTAAGCACTTGCTTGCGATCGTTCAATTTGTATGGTGCTATATGCTATAGTGATCCGATCTAAATGTAATGATCCGTTCCAAATTTGGTGAAGATATCTATTCACATGAAAAAGATTTCAATGTAAGCACTTGATTGCGATCGTTCAGTTTGTATGGTAGCTATATGCTATAGTGATACGATCCAAACAATTTCTTCGGAGATTCGATTATTGCTTGGATAATGATTCGTTCCAAATATCGTGAAGATATCTCGTCAAATGAAAAAGTTTTCTATGTAAGCACTTGATTCCGACGGTCAGTTTGTATGGCAGGTATGTGCTATAGTGATCCGATCCAAATAATTTCTTCGGAGATTCGATTATTGCTTGGATAATGATTCGTTCCAATTATCGTGAAGATATCTCGTCAAATGAAAAAGTTTTCAATGTAAGCACTTGATTCCGACGTACAGTTTGAATGGGAGCTATATGCTATAGTGATCCGATCTAAACAATTTCTTCGGAGATTCCAGAATTGACGTAGGTAATGATCAGTTCCAAATTTTGTGAAGATATCTCGTCAATTGAAAAAGTTTTCAATGTAAGCACTTGATTGCGATCGTTCAATTTGTATGGTAGCTATATGCTATGGTAATCCGATCTAAACAATTTCTTCGGAGTTTCCAGTATTGACTTAGCACTTGATTCCGATCGTTCAGTTTGTATGGTAGATGTATGCTATAGTGATCCGATCCAAACAATTTCTTTGGAGATTCCAGTATTGCTTGGATAATGATTCGTTCCAAATATCGTGAAGATATCTCGTCAAATGAAAAGGTTTTCAATGTAAGCACTTGATTGCGATCGTTCAATTTGTATGGTAGCTATATGCTATGGTAATCCGATCTAAACAATTTCTTCGGAGTTTCCAGTATTGACTTAGCACTTGATTCCGATCGTTCAGTTTGTATGGTAGCTGTATGCTATAGTGATCCGATCCAAACAATATCTTCGGAGATTCGATTATTGCTTGGATAATGATTCGTTCCAAATATCCTGAAGATATCTCGTCAAATGAAAAAGTTTTCAATGTAAGCACTTGATTCCGATCGTTCAGTTTGTATGGCAGCTATATGCTATAGTGATAACGATCTGTTCCAAATTTCGTGAAGATATCTCGTTAAATGAAAAAGTTTTCTATGCAAACACTTGATTCCGACGTTCAGTTTGTATGTCAGCTATATGCTATAATGATCCGATCTGAACAATTTCTTGGGAGATTCCAGTATTGCTTGAGATAATGATCCGCACCAAATTTTGTGAAGATATCTCGTCATATGAAAACTTTTCTATGTAAGTACTTGATTCCGACGTTCAGTTTGTATGGCAGCTATATGCTATTGTGATCCAATCTGAACAATTTCTTCGGAGATTCCAGTATTGACTTAGATAATGATCCGTTCCAAATTTAGTGAAGATATCTCGTCACATGAAAAAGTTTTCAGTGTAAGCACTTGATTCCGATCGTTCAGTTTGTATGGTAGCTGTATGCTATATTGATCCAATCCAAACAATATCTTCGGAGATTCGCTTATTGGTTAGATAATGATTCGTTCCAAATATCCTGAAGATATCTCGTCAAATGAAAAAGTTTTCAATGTAAGCACTTGATTCCGATCGTTCAGTTTGTATGGTAGCCATATGTTATAGTGATCCGATCCAAGCAATTTCTTCGGAGCGTCGATTATTGCTTGGATAATGATTCGTTCCAAATATCCTGAAGATATCTCGTCAAATGAAAAAGTTTTCAATGTAAGCACTTGATTCCGACGTTCTGTTTGTATGGCAGCTATATGCTATAGTGTTCCGAACTGAACAATTTCTTCGGAGATTCCAGTATTGACGTAGCTAATGATCAGTTCCAAATTTTGTGCAGATATCTCGTTAAATGAAAAAGTTTTCAATGTAAGCACTTGTTTTTAATGCAAGCACTTGGTTCCGATCGTTCAATTTGTATGGTAGCTATGTGCTATAGTGATCCGATCCTAGCAATTTCTTCGGAGATTCGATTATTGCTTGGATAATGATTCGTTCCAAATATCGTGAAGATATCTCGTCAAATGAAAAAGTTTGCAATGTAAGCACTTGTTTTTAATGCAAGCACTTGATTCCGATCGTTCAATTTGTATGGTAGCTATATGCTATAGTGATCCGATCCTAGCAATTTCTTCGGAGATTCGATTATTGCTTGGATAATGATTCGTTCCAAATATCGTGAAGATATCTCGTCAAATGAAAAAGTTTGCAATGTAAGCACTTGTTTTTAATGCAAGCACTTGATTCCGATCGTTCAGTTTGTATGGTAGCCATATGTTATAGTGATCCGATCCTAGCAATTTCTTCGGAGATTCGATTATTGCTTGGATAATGATTCGTTCCAAATATCCTGAAGATATCTCGTCAAATGAAAAAGTTTTCAATGTAAGCACTTGATTCCGATCGTTCAGTTTGTATGGCAGATATATGCTATAGTGATAACGATCTGTTCCAAATTTCGTGAAGATATCTCGTTAAATGAAAAAGTTTTCTATGCAAACACTTGATTCCGACGTTCAGTTTGTATGGCAGCTATATGCTATAATGATCCGATCTGAACAATTTCTTGGGAGATTCCAGTATTGCTTGAGATAATGATCCGCACCAAATTTTGTGAAGATATCTCGTCATATGAAAACTTTTCTAGGTAAGTACTTGATTCCGACGTTCAGTTTGTATGGCAGCTCTATGCTATTGTGATCCGATCTAAACAATTTCTTCGGAGATTCCAGTATTGACTTAGATAATGATCCGTTCCAAATTTAGTGAAGATATCTCGTCACATGAAAAAGTTTTCAATGTAAGCACTTGATTCCGATCGTTCAGTTTGTATGGTAGCTGTATGCTATAGTGATCCGATCCAAACAATATCTTCGGAGATTCACTTATTGGTTGGATAATGATTCGTTCCAAATATCCTGAAGATATCTCGTCAAATGAAAAATTTTTCAATGTAAGCACTTGATTCCGATCGTTCAGTTTGTATGGTAGCCATATGCTATAGTGATCCGATCCAAGCAATATCTTCGGAGATTCGCTTATTGGTTGGATAATGATTCGTTCCAAATATCCTGAAGATATCTCGTCAAATGAAAAAGTTTTCAATGTAAGCACTTGATTCCGATCGTTCAGTTTGTATGGCAGCTATATGCTATAGTGATAACGATCTGTTCCAAATTTCGTGAAGATATCTCGTTAAATGAAAAAGTTTTCTATGCAAACACTTGATTCCGACGTTCAGTTTGTATGTCAGCTATATGCTATAATGATCCGATCTGAACAATTTCTTGGGAGATTCCAGTATTGCTTGAGATAATGATCCGCACCAAATTTTGTGAAGATATCTCGTCATATGAAAACTTTTCTATGTAAGTACTTGATTCCGACGTTCAGTTTGTATGGCAGCTATATGCTATTGTGATCCGATCTGAACAATTTCTTCGGAGATTCCAGTATTGACTTAGATAATGATCCGTTCCAAATTTAGTGAAGATATCTCGTCACATGAAAAAGTTTTCAGTGTAAGCACTTGATTCCGATCGTTCAGTTTGTATGGTAGCTGTATGCTATAGTGATCCGATCCAAACAATATCTTCGGAGATTCGCTTATTGGTTAGATAATGATTCGTTCCAAATATCCTGAAGATATCTCGTCAAATGAAAAAGTTTTCAATGTAAGCACTTGATTCCGATCGTTCAGTTTGTATGGTAGCCATATGTTATAGTGAGCCGATCCAAGCAATTTCTTCGGAGCTTCGATTATTGCTTGCATAATGATTCGTTCCAAATATCCTGAAGATATCTCGTCAAATGAAAAAGTTTTCAATGTAAGCACTTGATTCCGACGTTCTGTTTGTATGGCAGCTATATGCTATAGTGTTCCGAACTGAACAATTTCTTCGGAGATTCCAGTATTGACGTAGCTAATGATCAGTTCCAAATTTTGTGCAGATATCTCGTTAAATGAAAAAGTTTTCAATGTAAGCACTTGTTTTTAATGCAAGCACTTGATTCCGATCGTTCAATTTGTATGGTAGCTATATGCTATAGTGATCCGATCCTAGCAATTTCTTCGGAGATTCGATTATTGCTTGGATAATGATTCGTTCCAAATATCGTGAAGATATCTCGTCAAATGAAAAAGTTTGCAATGTAAGCACTTGTTTTTAATGCAAGCACTTGATTCCGATCGTTCAATTTGTATGGTAGCTATATGCTATAGTGATCCGATCCTAGCAATTTCTTCGGAGATTCGATTATTGCTTGCATAATGATTCGTTCCAAATATCCTGAAGATATCTCGTCAAATGAAAAAGTTTTCAATGTAAGCACTTGATTCCGATCGTTCAGTTTGTATGGCAGCTATATGCTATAGTGATAACGATCTGTTCCAAATTTCGTGAAGATATCTCGTTAAATGAAAAAGTTTTCTATGCAAACACTTGATTCCGACGTTCAGTTTGTATGGCAGCTATGTGCTATAATGATCCGATCTGAACAATTTCTTGGGAGATTCCAGTATTGCTTGAGATAATGATCCGCACCAAATTTTGTGAAGATATCTCGTCATATGAAAACTTTTCTAGGTAAGTACTTGATTCCGACGTTCAGTTTGTATGGCAGCTCTATGCTATTGTGATCCGATCTGAACAATTTTTTCGGAGATTCCAGTATTGACTTAGATAATGATCCGTTCCAAATTTAGTGAAGATATCTCGTCACATGAAAAAGTTTTCAATGTAAGCACTTGATTCCGATCGTTCAGTTTGTATGGTAGCTGTATGCTATAGTGATCCGATCCAAACAATATCTTCGGAGATTCACTTATTGGTTGGATAATGATTCGTTCCAAATATCCTGAAGATATCTCGTCAAATGAAAAATTTTTCAATGTAAGCACTTGATTCCGATCGTTCAGTTTGTATGGTAGCCATATGCTATAGTGATCCGATCCAAGCAATATCTTCGGAGATTCGCTTATTGGTTGGATAATGATTCGTTCCAAATATCCTGAAGATATCTCGTCAAATGAAAAAGTTTTCAATGTAAGCACTTGATTCCGATCGTTCAGTTTGTATGTCAGCTATATGCTATAGTGATAACGATCTGTTCCAAATTTCGTGAAGATATCTCGTTAAATGAAAAAGTTTTCTATGTAAGTACTTGATTCCGACGTTCAGTTTGTATGCCAGCTATATGCTATAATGATCCGATCTGAACAATTTCTTGGGAGATTCCAGTATTGCTTGAGATAATGATCCGCACCAAATTTTGTGAAGATATCTCGTCATATGAAAACTTTTCTATGTAAGTACTTGATTCCGACGTTCAGTTTGTATGGCAGCTATATGCTATTGTGATCCGATCTGAACAATTTCTTCGGAGATTCCAGTATTGACTTAGATAATGATCCGTTCCAAATTTAGTGAAGATATCTCGTCACATGAAAAAGTTTTCAGTGTAAGCACTTGATTCCGATCGTTCAGTTTGTATGGTAGCTGTATGCTATAGTGATCCGATCCAAACAATATCTTCGGAGATTCGCTTATTGGTTAGATAATGATTCGTTCCAAATATCCTGAAGATATCTCGTCAAATGAAAAAGTTTTCAATGTAAGCACTTGATTCCGATCGTTCAGTTTGTATGGTAGCCATATGTTATAGTGATCCGATCCAAGCAATTTCTTCGGAGCTTCGATTATTGCTTGCATAATGATTCGTTCCAAATATCCTGAAGATATCTCGTCAAATGAAAAAGTTTTCAATGTAAGCACTTGATTCCGACGTTCTGTTTGTATGGCAGCTATATGCTATAGTGTTCCGAACTAAACAATTTCTTCGGAGATTCCAGTATTGACGTAGCTAATGATCAGTTCCAAATTTTGTGCAGATATCTCGTTAAATGAAAAAGTTTTCAATGTAAGCACTTGTTTTTAATGCAAGCACTTGATTCCGATCGTTCAATTTGTATGGTAGCTATATGCTATAGTGATCCGATCCTAGCAATTTCTTCGGAGATTCGATTATTGCTTGGATAATGATTCGTTCCAAATATCGTGAAGATATCTCGTCAAATGAAAAAGTTTGCAATGTAAGCACTTGTTTTTAATGCAAGCACTTGATTGCGATCGTTCAATTTGTATGGTAGCTATATGCTATAGTGATCCGATCCTAGCAATTTCTTCGGAGATTCGATTATTGGTTGGATAATGATTCGTTCCAAATATCCTGAAGATATCTCGTCAAATGAAAAATTTTTCAATGTAAGCACTTGATTCCGATCGTTCAGTTTGTATGGTAGCCATATGCTATAGTGATCCGATCCAAGCAATTTCTTCGGAGCTTCGATTATTGCTTGGATAATGATTCGTTCCAAATATCCTGAAGATATCTCGTCAAATGAAAAAGTTTTCAATGTAAGCACTTGATTCCGACGTTCTGTTTGTATGGCAGCTATATGCTATAGTGATCCGATCTGAACAATTTCTTCGGAGATTCCAGTATTGACGTAGCTAATGATCAGTTCCAAATTTTGTGCAGATATCTCGTTAAATGAAAAAGTTTTCAATGTAAGCACTTGTTTTTAATGCAAGCACTTGATTCCGATCGTTCAATTTGTATGGTAGCTATATGCTATAGTGATCCGATCCTAGCAATTTCTTCGGAGATTCGATTATTGCTTGGATAATGATTCGTTCCAAATATCGTGAAGATATCTCGTCAAATGAAAAAGTTTTTAATGTAAGCACTTGATTCCGATCGTTCAGTTTGTATGATAGCTGTATGCTATAGTGATCCGATCCAAACAATTTCTTTGGAGATTCGATTATTGCTTGGATAATGATTCGTTCCAAATATCCTGAAGATATTTCGTCAAATGAAAAAGTTTTCAATGTAAGCACTTGATTTCGATCGTTCAGTTTGTATGGTAGCTATATGCTATAGTGATCCGATCCAAGCAATTTCTTCGGAGATTTCAGTATTGACGTAGATAATGATCCGTTCCAAATTTGGTGAAGATATCTCGTCACATGAAAAATTTTCAATGTAAGCACTTGATTCCGATCGTTCAGTTTGTATGGTAGCTATATGCTATAGTGATCCGATCCAAACAATATCTTCGGAGATTCGATTATTGCTTGGATAATGATTCGTTCCAAATATCCTGAAGATATCTCGTCAAATGAAAAAGTTTTCAATGTAAGCACTTGATTCCGATCGTTCAGTTTGTATGATAGCTGTATGCTATAGTGATCCGATCCAAACAATTTCTTTGGAGATTCGATTATTGCTTGGATAATGATTCGTTCCAAATATCCTGAAGATATTTCGTCAAATGAAAAAGTTTTCAATGTAAGCACTTGATTCCGATCGTTCAGTTTGTATGGTAGCTATATGCTATAGTGATCCGATCCAAGCAATTTCTTCGGAGATTTCAGTATTGACGTAGATAATGATCCGTTCCAAATTTGGTGAAGATATCTCGTCACATGAAAAATTTTCAATGTAAGCACTTGATTCCGATCGTTCAGTTTGTATGGTAGCTATATGCTATAGTGATCCGATCCAAGCAATTTCTTCGGAGATTCGATTATTGCTTGGATAATGATTCGTTCCAAATATCGTGAAGATATCTCGTCAAATGAAAAAGTTTTTAATGTAAGCACTTGATTCCGATCGTTCAGTTTGTATGATAGCTGTATGCTATAGTGATCCGATCCAAACAATTTCTTTGGAGATTCGATTATTGCTTGGATAATGATTCGTTCCAAATATCCTGAAGATATTTCGTCAAATGAAAAAGTTTTCAATGTAAGCACTTGATTCCGATCGTTCAGTTTGTATGGTAGCTATATGCTATAGTGATCCGATCCAAGCAATTTCTTCGGAGATTTCAGTATTGACGTATATAATGATCCGTTCCAAATTTGGTGAAGATATCTCGTCACATGAAAAATTTTCAATGTAAGCACTTGATTCCGATCGTTCAGTTTGTATGGTAGCTATATGCTATAGTGATCCGATCCAAGCAATTTCTTCGGAGCGTCGATTATTGCTTGGATAATGATTCGTTCCAAATATCGTGAAGATATCTCGTCAAATTAAAAAGTTTTCAATATAAGCACTTGATTCCGATGTTCAGTTTGTATGGCAGCTATATGTTATAGTGATCCGATCTAAACAATTTCTTCGGAGAATCGTCAAATGAAAAAGTTTTTAATGTAAGCACTTGATTGCGATCGTTCAATTTGTATGGTGCTATATGCTATAGTGATCCGATCTAAATGTAATGATCCGTTCCAAATTTGGTGAAGGTATCTATTCACATGAAAAAGATTTCAATGTAAGCACTTGATTGCGATCGTTCAGTTTGTATGGTAGCTATATGCTATAGTGATACGATCCAAACAATTTCTTCGGAGATTCGACTATTGCTTGGATAATGATTCGTTCCAAATATCGTGAAGATATCTCGTCAAATGAAAAAGTTTTCTATGTAAGCACTTGATTCCGACGGTCAGTTTGTATGGCAGCTATGTGCTATAGTGATCCGATCCAAATAATTTCTTCGGTGATTCGATTATTGCTTGGATAATGATTCGTTACAATTATCGTGAAGATATCTCGTCAAATGAAAAAGTTTTCAATGTAAGCACTTGATTCCGACGTACAGTTTGAATGGGAGCTATATGCTATAGTGATCCGATCTAAACAATTTCTTCGGAGATTCCAGTATTGACGTAGGTAATGATCAGTTCCAAATTTTGTGAAGATATCTCGTCAATTGAAAAAGTTTTCAATGTAAGCACTTGATTGCGATCGTTCAATTTGTATGGTAGCTATATGCTATGGTAATCCGATCTAAACAATTTCTTCGGAGTTTCCAGTATTGACTTAGCACTTGATTCCGATCGTTCAGTTTGTATGGTAGATGTATGCTATAGTGATCCGATCCAAACAATTTCTTTGGAGATTCGATTATTGCTTGGATAATGATTCGTTCCAAATATCCTGAAGATATCTCGTCAAATGAAAAAGTTTTCAATGTAAGCACCTGATTCCGACGTTCTGTTTGTATGGCAGCTATATGCTATAGTGATCCGATCTGAACAATTTCTTCGGAGATTCCAGTATTGCTTGGATAATGATTCGTTCCAAATATCGTGAAGATATCTCGTCAAATGAAAAAGTTTTCAATGTATGCACTTGATTCCGACGTTCAGTTTGTATGGCAGCTATATGCTATAGTTATCCGATCCAAACAATTTCTTCGGAGATTCGATTATTGCTTGGATAATGATTCGTTCCAATTATCGTGAAGATATCTCGTCAAATGAAAAAGTTTTTAATGTAAGCACTTGATTCCGATCGTTCAGTTTGTATGATAGCTGTATGCTATAGTGATCCGATCCCAACAATTTCTTTGGAGATTCGATTATTGCTTGGATAATGATTCGTTCCAAATATCCTGAAGATATCTCATCAAATGAAAAAGTTTTCAATGTAAGCACTTGATTCCGACGTTCAGTTTGTATGGCAGCTATATGCTATGGTTATCCGATCCAAACAATTTCTTCGGATATTCGATTATTGCTTGGATAATGATTCGTTCCAAATATCCTGAAGATATCTCGTCAAATGAAAAAGTGTTCAATGTAAGCACTTGATTGCGATCGTTCAATTTGTATGGTAGCTATATGCTATAGTGATCCGATCTACACAATTTCTTCGGAGTTTCCAGTATTGACTAAGATAATGACCCGTTCCAAATTTGGTTCTCGTCACATGAAAAAGTTTTCAATGTAAGCACTTGATTCCGATCGTTCAGTTTGTATGGTAGCTGTATGCTATAGTGATCCGATCTAAACCATTTCTTCGGAGATTTCAGTATTGACGTAGGTAATGATCAGTTCCGAATTTTGTGAAGATATCTCATCAAATGAAAAAGTTTTCTATGTAAGCACTTGATTCCGACGTTCAGTTTGTATGGCAGCTTTATGCTATAGTGATCCGACCTGAACAATTTCTTCAAAAATTCCAGTAGGTAATGATCAGTTCCAAATTTTGTGAAGATATCTCGTCAAATGAAAAGGTTTTCAATGTAAGCACTTGATTCCGATCGTTCAGTTTGTATGGTAGCTGTATGCTATAGTGATCCGATCCAAACAATATCTTCGGAGATTCGATTATTGCTTGGATAATGATTCGTTCCAAATATCCTGAAGATATCTCGTCAAATGAAAAAGTTTTCAATGTAAGCACTTGATTCCGATCGTTCAGTTTGTATGGCAGCTATATGCTATAGTGATAACGATCTGTTCCAAATTTCGTGAAGATATCTCGTTAAATGAAAAAGTTTTCTATGCAAACACTTGATTCCGACGTTCAGTTTGTATGTCAGCTATATGCTATAATGATCCGATCTGAACAATTTCTTGGGAGATTCCAGTATTGCTTGAGATAATGATCCGCACCAAATTTTGTGAAGATATCTCGTCATATGAAAACTTTTCTATGTAAGTACTTGATTCCGACGTTCAGTTTGTATGGCAGCTATATGCTATTGTGATCCGATCTGAACAATTTCTTCGGAGATTCCAGTATTGACTTAGATAATGATCCGTTCCAAATTTAGTGAAGATATCTCGTCACATGAAAAAGTTTTCAGTGTAAGCACTTGATTCCGATCGTTCAGTTTGTATGTTAGCTGTATGCTATAGTGATCCGATCCAAGCAATTTCTTCGGAGATTTCAGTATTGACGTAGATAATGATCCGTTCCAAATTTGGTGAAGATATCTCGTCAAATGAAAAGGTTTTCAATGTAAGCACTTGATTCCGATCGTTCAGTTTGTATGGTAGCTGTATGCTATAGTGATCCGATCCAAACAATATCTTCGGAGATTCGCTTATTGGTTGGATAATGATTCGTTCCAAATATCCTGAAGATATCTCGTCAAATGAAAAAGTTTTCAATGTAAGCACTTGATTCCGATCGTTCAGTTTGTATGGTAGCCATATGTTATAGTGATCCGATCCAAGCAATTTCTTCGGAGCTTCGATTATTGCTTGCATAATGATTCGTTCCAAATATCCTGAAGATATCTCGTCAAATGAAAAAGTTTTCAATGTAAGCACTTGATTCCGACGTTCTGTTTGTATGGCAGCTATATGCTATAGTGATCCGAACTGAACAATTTCTTCGGAGATTCCAGTATTGACGTAGCTAATGATCAGTTCCAAATTTTGTGCAGATATCTCGTTAAATGAAAAAGTTTTCAATGTAAGCACTTGTTTTTAATGCAAGCACTTGATTCCGATCGTTCAATTTGTATGGTAGCTATATGCTATAGTGATCCGATCCTAGCAATTTCTTCGGAGATTCGATTATTGCTTGGATAATGATTCGTTCCAAATATCGTGAAATATCTCGTCAAATGAAAAAGTTTTTAATGTAAGCACTTGATTCCGATCGTTCAGTTTGTATGATAGCTGTATGCTATAGTGATCCGATCCAAACAATTTCTTTGGAGATTCGATTATTGCTTGGATAATGATTCGTTCCAAATATCCTGAAGATATTTCGTCAAATGAAAAAGTTTTCAATGTAAGCACTTGATTCCGATCGTTCAGTTTGTATGGTAGCTATATGCTATAGTGATCCGATCCAAGCAATTTCTTCGGAGATTTCAGTATTGACGTAGATAATGATCCGTTCCAAATTTGGTGAAGATATCTCGTCACATGAAAAATTTTCAATGTAAGCACTTGATTCCGATCGTTCAGTTTGTATGGTAGCTATATGCTATAGTGATCCGATCCAAACAATATCTTCGGAGATTCGATTATTGCTTGGACAATGATTCGTTCCAAATATCCTGAAGATATCTCGTCAAATGAAAAAGTTTTCAATGTAAGCACTTGATTCCGATCGTTCAGTTTGTATGGTAGCTATATGCTATAGTGATCCGATCCAAGCAATTTCTTCGGAGCGTCGATTATTGCTTGGATAATGATTCGTTCCAAATATCGTGAAGATATCTCGTCAAATTAAAAAGTTTTCAATATAAGCACTTGATTCCGACGTTCAGTTTGTATGGCAGCTATATGTTATAGTGATCCGATCTAAACAATTTCTTCGGAGAATCGTCAAATGAAAAAGTTTTTAATGTAAGCACTTGATTGCGATCGTTCAATTTGTATGGTGCTATATGCTATAGTGATCCGATCCAAACAATTTCTTCGGAGATTCGATTATTGCTTGGATAATGATTCGTTCCAAATATCCTGAAGATATCTCGTCAAATGAAAAAGTTTTCAATGTAAGCACTTGATTGCGATCGTTCAATTTGTATGGTAGCTATATGCTATAGTGATCCGATCTACACAATTTCTTCGGAGATTTCAGTATTGCTTGGATAATGATTCGTTCCAAATATCCTGAAGATATCTCGTCAAATGAAAAAGTTTTCAATGTAAGCACTTGATTGCGATCGTTCAATTTGTATGGTAGCTATATGCTATAGTGATCCGATCTACACAATTTCTTCGGAGATTCCAGTATTGACTTAGATAATGACCCGTTCCAAATTTGGTTCTCGTCACATGAAAAAGTTTTCAATGTAAGCACTTGATTCCGACGTTCAGTTTGTATGGCAGCTATATGCTATACTTATCCGATCCAAACAATTTCTTCGGAGATTCGATTATTGCTTGGATAATGATTCGTTCCAATTATCGTGAAGATATCTCGTCAAATGAAAAAGTTTTTAATGTAAGCACTTGATTCCGATCGTTCAGTTTGTATGATAGCTGTATGCTATAGTGATCCGATCCAAACAATTTCTTTGGAGATTCGATTATTGCTTGGATAATGATTCGTTCCAAATATCCTGAAGATATCTCATCAAATGAAAAAGTTTTCAATGTAAGCACTTGATTCCGACGTTCAGTTTGTATGGCAGCTATATGCTATAGTTATCCGATCCAAACAATTTCTTCGGAGATTCGATTATTGCTTGGATAATGATTCGTTCCAAATATCCTGAAGATATCTCGTCAAATGAAAAAGTTTTCAATGTAAGCACTTGATTGCGATCGTTCAATTTGTATGGTAGCTATATGCTATAGTGATCCGATCTACACAATTTCTTCGGAGTTTCCAGTATTGACTTAGATAATGACCCGTTCCAAATTTGGTTCTCGTCACATGAAAAAGTTTTCAATGTAAGCACTTGATTCCGATCGTTCAGTTTGTATGGTAGCTGTATGCTATAGTGATCCGATCTAAACTATTTCTTCGGAGATTTCAGTATTGACGTAGGTAATGATCAGTTCCAAATTTTGTGAAGATATCTCGTCAAATGAAAAGGTTTTCAATGTAAGCACTTGATTGCGATCGTTCAATTTGTATGGTAGCTATATGCTATAGTGATCCGATCTACACAATTTCTTCGGAGTTTCCAGTATTGACTTAGATAATGACCCGTTCCAAATTTGGTTCTCGTCACATGAAAAAGTTTTCAATGTAAGCACTTGATTCCGATCGTTCAGTTTGTATGGTAGCTGTATGCTATAGTGATCCGATCTAAACCATTTCTTCGGAGATTTCAGTATTGACGTAGGTAATGATCAGTTCCAAATTTTGTGAAGATATCTCATCAAATGAAAAAATTTTCTATGTAAGTACTTGATTCCGACGTTCAGTTTGTATGGCAGCTATATGCTATAGTGATCCGACCTGAACAATTTCTTCGAAAATTCCAGTAGGTAATGATCAGTTCCAAATTTTGTGAAGATATCTCGTCAAATGAAAAGGTTTTCAATGTAAGCACTTGATTCCGATCGTTCAGTTTGTATGGTAGCTGTATGCTATAGTGATCCGATCCAAACAATATCTTCGGAGATTCGATTATTGCTTGGATAATGATTCGTTCCAAATATCCTGAAGATATCTCGTCAAATGAAAAAGTTTTCAATGTAAGCACTTGATTCCGATCGTTCAGTTTGTATGGCAGCTATATGCTATAGTGATAACGATCTGTTCCAAATTTTGTGCAGATATCTCGTTAAATGAAAAAGTTTTCAATGTAAGCACTTGTTTTTAATGCAAGCACTTGATTCCGATCGTTCAATTTGTATGGTAGCTATATGCTATAGTGATCCGATCCTAGCAATTTCTTCGGAGATTCGATTATTGCTTGGATAATGATTCGTTCCAAATATCGTGAAGATATCTCGTCAAATGAAAAAGTTTTTAATGTAAGCACTTGATTCCGATCGTTCAGTTTGTATGATAGCTGTATGCTATAGTGATCCGATCCAAACAATTTCTTTGGAGATTCGATTATTGCTTGGATAATGATTCGTTCCAAATATCCTGAAGATATTTCGTCAAATGAAAAAGTTTTCAATGTAAGCACTTGATTCCGATCGTTCAGTTTGTATGGCAGCTATATGCTATAGTGATCCGATCCAAGCAATTTCTTCGGAGATTTCAGTATTGACGTAGATAATGATCCGTTCCAAATTTGGTGAAGATATCTCGTCGCATGAAAAATTTTCAATGTAAGCACTTGATTCCGATCGTTCAGTTTGTATGGTAGCTATATGCTATAGTGATCCGATCCAAACAATATCTTCGGAGATTCGATTATTGCTTGGATAATGATTCGTTCCAAATATCCTGAAGATATCTCGTCAAATGAAAAAGTTTTCAATGTAAGCACTTGATTCCGCTCGTTTAGTTTGTATGGTAGCTATATGCTATAGTGATCCGATCCAAGCAATTTCTTCGGAGCGTCGATTATTGCTTGGATAATGATTCGTTCCAAATATCGTGAAGATATCTCGTCAAATTAAAAAGTTTTCAATATAAGCACTTGATTCCGACGTTCAGTTTGTATGGCAGCTATATGTTATAGTGATCCGATCTAAACAATTTCTTCGGAGAATCGTCAAATGAAAAAGTTTTTAATGTAAGCACTTGATTGCGATCGTTCAATTTGTATGGTGCTATATGCTATAGTGATCCCATCTAAATGTAATGATCTGTTCCAAATTTGGTGAAGATATCTATTCACATGAAAAAGATTTCAATGTAAGCACTTGATTGCGATCGTTCAGTTTGTATAGTAGCTATATGCTATAGTGATACGATCCAAACAATATCTTCGGAGATTCGATTATTGCTTGGATAATGATTCGTTCCAAATATCCTGAAGATATCTCGTCAAATGAAAAAGTTTTCAATGTAAGCACTTGATTCCGCTCGTTTAGTTTGTATGGCAGCTATATGCTATAGTGATCCGATACAAGCAATTTCTTCGGAGCGTCGATTATTGCTTGGATAATGATTCGTTCCAAATATCGTGAAGATATCTCGTCTAATTAAAAAGTTTTCAATATAAGCACTTGATTCCGACGTTCAGTTTGTATGGCAGCTATATGTTATAGTGATCCGATCTAAACAATTTCTTCGGAGAATCGTCAAATGAAAAAGTTTTTAATGTAAGCACTTGATTGCGATCGTTCAATTTGTATGGTGCTATATGCTATAGTGATCCGATCTAAATGTAATGATCCGTTCCAAATTTGGTGAAGATATCTTGTCACATGAAAAAGTTTTCAATGCAAGCACTTGATTCTGATCGTTCAGTTTTTATGGTAGCTATATGCTATAGTGATACGATCCAAATAATTTCTTCGGAGATTCGATTATTGCTTGGATAAGGACTCTTTTCAAATAACGTCGAGATATCTCGTCAAATGAAAAAGTTTTCCATGCAAGGACTTGATTCCAAACGTTCAGTTTGTATGGCAGCTATATGCTTTACCGATCCGATCCAAACATTTCCTTCGGAGATTCCATTATTGCTTTAGGTAATGATCCGTTCCAAACTACGTGAAGATAAATCGTTAAATGAAAAAGTTTTCTATGCAAGCATTTGATTCCGATCGTTCAGTTTGTATGGCAGCTATATGCTATAGTGATAATGATCCGTTGCAAAATAACGTGAAGATATCTCGTCATATGCAAAAGTTTTCTATGTAAGCACTTGATTCCGATCGCTCAGTTTGTATGGCAGCTATATGCTATAGTGATAATGATCTGATCCAAATTTCGTGAAGATATCTCGTTAAATAAAAAAGTTTTCTATGCAAGTACTTGATTCCGACGTTCAGTTTGTATGGCAGCTATCTGCTATAATGATCCGATCTGAACAATTTCTTCGGAGATTCCAGGAGTGCTTTAGATAATGATCCGCTCCAAATTTTGTGAAGATATCTCGTCATATGAAAAAGTTTTCTATGTAAGTACTTGATTCCGACGTTCAGTTTGTATGGCAGCTATATGCTATAGTGATCCGATCCAAACAATTTCTTCGGAGATTCCATTATTGCCTTATGTTATGATCGATTCCAAGTTACGTGAAGATATCTCGTTAAATGAAAAAGTATTCTATGCAAGAACTTGATTTCAAACGTTCAGTTTGTATGGCAGCTATATGCTTTACCGATCCGATCCAAACAATTCCTTCAGAGATTCCATTATTGCCTTATGTAGTGATCCGTTACAAATTACGTGAAGATATCTCGTCAAATGAAAAAGTTTTTAATGTAAGCACTTGATTGCGATCGTTCAATTTGTATGGTGCTATATGCTATAGTGATCCGATCTAAATGTAATGATCCGTTCCAAATTTGGTGAAGATATCTTGTCACATGAAAAAGTTTTCAATGCAAGCACTTGATTCTGATCGTTCAGCTTGTATGGTAGCTATATGCTATAGTGATACGATCCAAATAATTTCTTCGGAGATTCGATTATTGCTTGGATAAGGATTCTTTTCAAATAACGTCGAGATATCTCGTCAAATGAAAAAGTTTTCCATGCAAGGACTTGATTCCAAACGTTCAGTTTGTATGGCAGCTATATGCTTTACCGATCCGATCCAAACAATTCCTTCGGAGATTCCATTATTGCTTTAGGTAATGATCCGTTCCAAATTACGTGAAGATATCTCGTTAAATGAAAAAGTTTTCTATGCAAGCATTTGATTCCGATCGTTCAGTTTGTATGGCAGCTATATGCTATAGTGATAATGATCCGTTGCAAAATAACGTGAAGATATCTCGTCATATGCAAAAGTTTTCTATGTAAGCACTTGATTCCGATCGCTCAGTTTGTATGGCAGCTATATGCTATAGTGATAATGATCTGATCCAAATTTCGTGAAGATATCTCGTTAAATAAAAAAGTTTTCTATGCAAGTACTTGATTCCGACGTTCAGTTTGTATGGCAGCTATCTGCTATAATGATCCGATCTGAACAATTTCTTCGGAGATTCCAGTAGTGCTTTAGATAATGATCCGCTCCAAATTTTGTGAAGATATCTCGTCATATGAAAAAGTTTTCTATGTAAGTACTTGATTCCGACGTTCAGTTTGTATGGCAGCTATATGCTATAGTGATCCGATCTGAACAATTTCTTCGGAGATTCCATTATTGCCTTATGTTATGATCGATTCCAAGTTACGTGAAGATATCTCGTTAAATGAAAAAGTATTCTATGCAAGAACTTGATTTCAAACGTTCAGTTTGTATGGCAGCTATATGCTTTACCGATCCGATCCAAACAATTCCTTCAGAGATTCCATTATTGCCTTATGTAGTGATCCGTTACAAATTACGTTAAGACATCTCGTCATATGAAAAAGTTTTCTATGTAAGCACTTGATTCCGATCGCTCAGTTTGTATGGCAGCTATATGCTATAGTGATAATGATCTGTTCCAAATTTCGTGAAGATATCTCGTCAAATGAAAAAGTTTTCTATGCAAGCACTTGATTTCGACGTTCAGTTTGTATGGCAGCTATATGCTATAATGATCTCATTTGAACAATTTCTTCGGCGATTCCAGTATTGCTTTAGATAATGATCCGCTCCTAATTTTGTGAAGATATCTCGTCATATGAAAAAGTTTTCAATATAAGCACTTGACTAAGATCGTTCAATTAGTATGGCAGCTATATGCTATGGTGATCCGATCTGAACAATTTCTTCGGAGATTCCATTGTTGCCTCATGTTATGATATATTCCAAATTACGTGACGATATCTCGTTAAATGAAAAAGTATTCTATACAAGGACTTGATTTCAAACGTTCAGTTTGTATGGCAGCTATATGCTTTACCGATCCGATCCAAACAATTCCTTCGGAGATTCCATTATTGCCTTATGTAGTGATCCGTTCCAAATTACGTGAAGATATCTCGTTAAATGAAAAAGTATTCTATGCAAGCACTTGATTCTGATCTTTCAGTTTGTATGGTAGCTATATGCTATAGTGGTACGATTCAAATAACTTCTTCGGAGATTCGATTATTGCTTGGATAAATATTCGTTCCACATAACGTGAAGATATCTCGTCAAATGAAAAAGTTTTCAATGTAAGCACTTGATTCCGACGTTCTGTTTGTATGGCAGCTATATGCTATAGTGATCCGATCTAAACAATTTCTTCGGAGATTTTATTTTTGCTTGGATAATGATTAGTTCCAAATAACGTCGAGATATCTCGTCAAATGAAAAAGTTTTCCATGCAAGGACTTGATTCCAAACGTTCAGTTTGTATGGCAGCTATATGCTTTACCGATCCGATCCAAACAATTCCTTCGTAGATTCCTTTATTGCCTTAGGTAATGATCCGTTCCAAATCACGTGAAGATTAATCGTCATATGAAAAAGTTTTCTATGTAAGTACTTGATTCCGACGTTCAGTTTGTGTGGCAGCTATATGCTTTAGTGATCCGATCCAAGCAATTTCTTCGGAGATTTCAGTATTGACGTAGGTAATGATCAGTTCCAAATTTTGTGATGATATCTGATCAAATGAAAAGGTTTTCAATGTAAGCACTTGATTCCGACGTTCAGTTTGTATGGCAGCTATATGCTATAGTGATCCGATCTGAACAATTTCTTCGGAGATTCCATTATTGCCTCATGTAATGATATATTCCAAATTACGTGACGATATCTCGTTTAATGAAAAAGTATTCTATGCAAGCACTTGACTACGATCGTTCAATTTGTATGGCAGCTATATGCTATGGTGATCCGATCTGAACAATTTCTTCGGAGATTCCATTATTGCTTTATGTAATGATCCATTCCAAATTACGTGACGATATCTCGTTAAATGAAAAAGTATTCTATACAAGGACTTGATTTCAAACGTTCAGTTTGTATGGCAGCTATATACTTTACCGATCCGATCCAAACAATTCCTTCGTAGATTCCTTTATTGCCTTAGGTAATGATCCGTTCCAAATTACGTGAAGATATCTCGTCATATGAAAAAGTTTTCTATGTAAGCACTTGATTCCGATCGCTCAGTTTGTATGGCAGCTATATGCTATAGTGATCCGATCTGAACAATTTCTTCGGAGATTCCAGTATTGCCTTAGGTAATGATCTGCTCCAAATCACGTGAAGACAAATCGTCATATGAAAAAGTTTTCTATGTAAGTACTTGATTCCGACGTTCAGTTTGTGTGGCAGCTCTATGCTTTACCGATCCGATCCAAACAATTCCTTCGGAGACTCCATTATTGCCTTAGGTAATGATCCGTTCCAAATTACGTGAAGATATCTCGTCATATGAAAAAGTTTTCTATGTAAGCACTTGATTCCGATCGCTCAGTTTGTATGGCAGCTATATGCTATAGTGATAATGATCTGTTCCAAATTTCGTGAAGATATCTCGTCAAATGAAAAAGTTTTCTATGCAAGCACTTGATTCCGACGTTCAGTTTGTATGGCAGCTATATGCTATAATGATCTCATTTGTACAATTTCTTCGGCGATTCCAGTATTGCTTTAGATAATGATCCGCTCCAAATTTTGTGAAGATATCTCGTCATATGAAAAAGTTTTCAATATAAGCACTTGATTGCGATCGTTCAATTTGTATGGCAGCTATATGCTATAGTGATCCGATCTGAACAATTTCTTCGGAGATTCCATTATTGCCTCATGTAATGATATATTCCAAATTACGTGACGATATCTCGTTTAATGAAAAAGTATTCTATGCAAGCACTTGACTAAGATCGTTCAATTTGTATGGCAGCTATATGCTATGGTGATCCGATCTGAACAATTTCTACGGAGATTCCATTATTGCTTTATGTAATGATCCATTCCAAATTACGTGACGATATCTCGTTAAATGAAAAAGTATTCTATACAAGGACTTGATTTCAAACGTTCAGTTTGTATGGCAGCTATATGCTTTACCGATCCGATCCAAACAATTCCTTCGGAGATTCCATTATTGCCTTATGTAGTGATCCGTTCCAAATTACGTGAAGATATCTTGTTTAATGAAAAAGTATTCTATGCAAGCACTTGACTAAGATCGTTCAATTTGTATGGCAGCTATATGCTATGGTGATCCGATCTGAACAATTTCTTCGGAGATTCCATTATTGCTTTATGTAATGATCCATTCCAAATTACGTGACGATATCTCGTTAAATGAAGAAGTATTCTATACAAGGGCTTGTTTCCAAACATTCAGTTTGTATGGCAGCTATATGCTTTACCGATCCGATCCAAACAATTCCTTCGGAGATTCCATTATTGTATTAGGTAATGATCCGTTCCAAATTACGGGATTATATCTTTTCAAATGAAAAAGTTTTTAATGTAAGCATTTGATTGCGTTTGTTCAGTTTGTATGGTAGCTGTATGCTATAGTGATCCGATCCAAACAATATCTTCGGAGATTCGATTATTGCTTGGATAATGATTCGTTCCAAATATCCTGAAGATATCTCGTCAAATGAAAAAGTTTTCAATGTAAGCACTTGATTCCGACGTTCTGTTTGTATGGCAGCTATATGCTATAGTAATCCGATCTGAACAATTTCTTCGGAGATTCCAGCATTGACGTAGGTAATGATCAGTTCCAAATTTTGTGAAGATATCTCGTCAACTGAAAAAGTTTTCAATGTAAGCACTTGATTGCGATCGTTCAATTTGTATGGTGGCTATATGCTATAGTGCTCCGATCTAAACAATTTCTTCGGAGGTTCCAGTATTGACTTAGATAATGATCCGTTCCAAATTTGGTCAATATATCTCGTCACATGAAAAAGGTTTCAATGTAAGCACTTGATTCCGACGTTCAGTTTGTATGGTAGCTGTATGCTATAGTGATCCGATCCAAACAATATCTTCGGAGATTCGATTATTGCTTGGATAATGATTCGTTCCAAATATCCTGAAGATATCTCGTCAAATGAAAAAGTTTTCAATGCAAGCACTTGATTCCGATCGTTCAATTTGTATGGTAGCTATATGCTATAGTGATCCGATCCTAGCAATTTCTTCGGAGATTCGATTATTGCTTGGATAATGATTCGTTCCAAATATCGTGAAGATATCTCATCAAATGAAAAAGTTTTTAATGTAAGCACTTGATTCCGATCGTTCAGTTTGTATGATAGCTGAATGCTATAGTGATCCGATCCAAACAATTTCTTTGGAGATTCGATTATTGCTTGGATAATGATTCGTTCCAAATATCCTGAAGATATCTCTTCAAATGAAAAAGTTTTCAATGTAAGCACTTGATTCCGATCGTTCAGTTTGTATGGTAGCTATATGCTATAGTGATCCGATCCAAGCTATTTCTTCGGAGATTTCAGTATTGACGTAGGTAATGATCAGTTCCAAATTTTGTGAAGATATCTCGTCAAATGAAAAAGTTTTCAATGTAAGCACTTGATTGCGATCGTTGAATTTGTATGGTAGCTATATGCTATAGTGATCCGATCTAAACAATTTCTAAGGAGATTCCAGTATTGACGTAGGTAATGATCAGTTCCAAATTTTGTGAAGATATCTCGTCATATGAAAAAGTTTTCTATGTAAGCACTTGATTCCGATCGCTCAGTTTGTATGGCAGCTATATGCTATAGTGATAATGATCTGCTCCAAATTACGTGAAGATATCTCGTTAAATGAAAAAGTTTTCTATACAAGCACTTGATTCCGAAGTTCAGTTTGTATGGCAGCTATATGCTATAATGATCCGATCTGAACAATTTGTTCGGAGATTCCAGTATTGCTTGAGATAAGGATCCGCGCCAAATTTTGTGAAGATATCTCGTCATATGAAAACTTTTCTATGTAAGTACTTGATTCCGACGTTCAGTTTGTATGGCAGCTATATGCTATAGTGATCCGATCTGAACAATTTCTTCGGAGATTCCAGTATTGACGTAGGTAATGATCAGTTCCAAATTTTTTGAAACCATCTCGTCAAATGAAAAAGTTTTCAATGTAAGCACTTGATTGCGATCGTCCAATTTGTATGGTAGCTATATGCTATAGTGATCCGATCTAAACAATTTCTTCGGAGATTCCAGTATATACTTAGATAATGATCCGTTCCAAATTTGGTGAATATATCTCGTCACATGAAAAAGTTTTCAATGTATGCACTTGATTCCGACGTTTAGTTTGTATGGCAGCTATATGCTATAGTGATCCGATCCTAGCAGTTTCTTCGGAGATTCCAGTATTGACGTAGGTAATGATCAGCTCCAAATTTTGTGAAGATATCTCGTCAAATGAAAAAGTTTTCAATGTAAGCACTTGATTTCGATCGTTCAGTTTGTATGATAGCTGTATGCTATAGTGATCCGATCTGAACAATTTCTTCGGAGATTCCAGTATATACTTAGGTAATGATCCGTTCCAAATTTGGTGAATATATCTCGTCACATGAAAAAGTTTTCAATGTAAGCACTTGATTCCGACGTTCAGTTTGTAATGCAGCTATATGCTATAGTGATCCGATCCTAGCAGTTTCTTCGAAGATTCGATTATTGCTTGGATAATGATTCGTTCCAAATATCGTGAAGATATCTCGTCAAATGAAAAAGTTTTTAATGTAAGCACTTGATTCCGATCGTTCAGTTTGTCTGATAACTGTATGCTATAGTGATCCGATCCAAACAATTTCTTTGGAGATTCGATTATTGCTTGGATAATATTCGTTCCAAATATCCTGAAGATATCTCGTCAAATGAAAAAGTTCTCAATGTAAGCACTTGATTCCGATCGTTCAGTTTGTATGATAGCTGTATGCTATAGTGATCCGATCTGAACAATTTCTTCGGAGATTCCAGTATATACTTAGATAATGATCCGTTCCAAATTTGGTGATTATATCTCGTCATATGAAAAAGTTTCCAATGTAAGCACTTGATTCCGACGTTCAGTTTGTATGGCAGCTATATGCTATAGTGATCCGATCCTAGCAGTTTCTTCGAAGATTCGATTATTGCTTGGATAATGATTCGTTCCAAATATCGTGAAGATATCTCGTCACATGAAAAAGTTTTCAATGTAAGCACTTGATTCCGATCGTTCAGTTTGTATGGTAGCTGTATGCTATAGTGATCCGATCCAAACAATATCTTCGGAGATTCGATTATTGCTTGGATAATGATTCGTTCCAAAAATCCTGAAGATATCTCGTCAAATGAAAAAGTTTTCAATGTAAGCACTTGATTCCGATCGTTCAGTTTGTATGGTAGCTATATGCTATAATGATCCCATCTAAACAATTTCTTCGGAGATTCCAGTATTGACTTAGATAATGATCCGTTCCAAATTTGGTGAAGATATCTCGTCACATGAAAAAGTTTTCAATGTAAGCACTTGATTCCGATCGTTCAGTTTGTATGGTAGCTGTATGCTATAGTGATCCGATCCAAACGATATCTTCGGAGATTCGATTATTGCTTGGATAATGATTCGTTCCAAATATCGTGAAGATATCTCGTCACATAAAAAAGTTTTCAATGTAAGCACTTGATTCCGATCGTTCAGTTTGTATGGTAGCTGTATGCTATAGTGATCCGATCCAAACAATATCTTCGGAGATTCGATTATTGCTTGGATAATGATTCGTTCCAAATATCCTGAAGATATCTCGTCAAATGAAAAAGTTTTCAATGCAAGCACTTGATTCCGATCGTTCAGTTTGTATGATAGCTGTATGCTATAGTGATCCGATCTGAACAATTTCTTCGGAGATTCGATTATTGCTTGGATAATGATTCGTTCCAAATATCCTGAAGATATCTCGTCAAATGAAAAAGTTTTCAATGTAAGCACTTGATTCCGACGTTCAGTTTGTATGGCAGCTATATGCTATAGTGATCCGATCTAAACTATTTCTTCGGAGATTCCAGTATATACTTAGATAATGATCCGTTCCAAATTTGGTGAAGATATCTCGTCACATGAAAAAGTTTTCAATGTAAGCACTTGATTCCGATCGTTCAGTTTGTATGGTAGCTGTATGCTATAGTGATCCGATCCAAACAATATCTTCGGAGATTCGATTATTGCTTGGATAATGATTCGTTCCAAATATCCTGAAGATATCTCGTCAAATGAAAAAGTTTTCAATGTAAGCACTTGATTCCGACGTTCAGTTTGTATGATAGCTGTATGCTATAGTGATCCGATCTGAACAATTTCTTCGGAGATTCGATTATTGCTTGGATAATGATTCGTTCCAAATATCCTGAAGATATCTCGTCAAATGAAAAAGTTTTCAATGTAAGCACTTGATTCCGATCGTTCAGTTTGTATGGTAGCTGTATGCTATAGTGATCCGATCCAAACAATATCTTCGGAGATTCGATTATTGCTTGGATAATGATTCGTTCCAAATATCCTGAAGATATCTCGTCAAATGAAAAAGTTTTCAATGTAAGCACTTGATTCCGACGTTCAGTTTGTAAGGCAGCTATATGCTATAGTGATCCGATCTAAACAATTTCTTCGGAGATTCCAGTATATACTTAGATAATGATCCGTTCCAAATTTGGTGAACATATCTCGTCACATGAAAAAGTTTTCAATGTAAGCACTTGATTCCGATCGTTCAGTTTGTATGGTAGCTGTATGCTATAGTGATCCGATCCAAACAATATTTTCGGAGATTCGATTATTGCTTGGATAATGATTTGTTCCAAATATCCTGAAGATATCTCGTCAAATGAAAAAGTTTTCAATGTAAGCACTTGATTCCGACGTTCAGTTTGTATGATAGCTGTATGCTATAGTGATCCGATCTGAACAATTTCTTCGGAGATTCGATTATTGCTTGGATAATGATTCGTTCCAAATATCCTGAAGATATCTCGTCAAATGAAAAAGTTTTCAATGTAAGCACTTGATTCCGATCGTTGAATTTGTATGGTAGCTATATGCTATAGTGATCCGATCTAAACAATTTCTTCGGAGATTCCAGTATATACTTAGATAATGATCCGTTCCAAATTTGGTGAATATATCTCGTCACATGAAAAAGTTTTCAATGTATGCACTTGATTCCGACGTTTAGTTTGTATGGCAGCTATATGCTATAGTGATCCGATCCTAGCAGTTTCTTCGGAGATTCCAGTATTGACGTAGGTAATGATCAGCTCCAAATTTTGTGAAGATATCTCGTCAAATGAAAAAGTTTTCAATGTAAGCACTTGATTCCGATCGTTCAGTTTGTATGATAGCTGTATGCTATAGTGATCCGATCTGAACAATTTCTTCGGAGATTCCAGTATATACTTAGGTAATGATCCGTTCCAAATTTGGTGAATATATCTCGTCACATGAAAAAGTTTTCAATGTAAGCACTTGATTCCGACGTACAGTTTGTAATGCAGCTATATGCTATAGTGATCCGATCCTAGCAGTTTCTTCGAAGATTCGATTATTGCTTGGATAATGATTCGTTCCAAATATCGTGAAGATATCTCGTCAAATGAAAAAGTTTTTAATGTAAGCACTTGATTCCGATCGTTCAGTTTGTCTGATAACTGTATGCTATAGTGATCCGATCCAAACAATTTCTTTGGAGATTCGATTATTGCTTGGATAATGATTCGTTCCAAATATCCTGAAGATATCTCGTCAAATGAAAAAGTTCTCAATGTAAGCACTTGATTCCGATCGTTCAGTTTGTATGATAGCTGTATGCTATAGTGATCCGATCTGAACAATTTCTTCGGAGATTCCAGTATATACTTAGATAATGATCCGTTCCAAATTTGGTGATTATATCTCGTCACATGAAAAAGTTTCCAATGTAAGCACTTGATTCCGACGTTCAGTTTGTATGGCAGCTATATGCTATAGTGATCCGATCCTAGCAGTTTCTTCGAAGATTCGATTATTGCTTGGATAATGATTCGTTCCAAATATTGTGAAGATATCTCGTCACATGAAAAAGTTTTCAATGTAAGCACTTGATTCCGATCGTTCAGTTTGTATGGTAGCTGTATGCTATAGTGATCCGATCCAAACAATATCTTCGGAGATTCGATTATTGCTTGGATAATGATTCGTTCCAAATATCCTGAAGATATCTCGTCAAATGAAAAAGTTTTCAATGTAAGCACTTGATTCCGATCGTTCAGTTTGTATGGTAGCTATATGCTATAATGATCCCATCTAAACAATTTCTTCGGAGATTCCAGTATTGACTTAGATAATGATCCGTTCCAAATTTGGTGAAGATATCTCGTCACATGAAAAAGTTTTCAATGTAAGCACTTGATTCCGATCGTTCAGTTTGTATGGTAGCTGTATGCTATAGTGATCCGATCCAAACGATATCTTCGGAGATTCGATTATTGCTTGGATAATGATTCGTTCCAAATATCGTGAAGATATCTCGTCACATAAAAAAGTTTTCAATGTAAGCACTTGATTCCGATCGTTCAGTTTGTATGGTAGCTGTATGCTATAGTGATCCGATCCAAACAATATCTTCGGAGATTCGATTATTGCTTGGATAATGATTCGTTCCAAATATCCTGAAGATATCTCGTCAAATGAAAAAGTTTTCAATGCAAGCACTTGATTCCGATCGTTCAGTTTGTATGATAGCTGTATGCTATAGTGATCCGATCTGAACAATTTCTTCGGAGATTCGATTATTGCTTGGATAATGATTCGTTCCAAATATCCTGAAGATATCTCGTCAAATGAAAAAGTTTTCAATGTAAGCACTTGATTCCGACGTTCAGTTTGTATGGCAGCTATATGCTATAGTGATCCGATCTAAACTATTTCTTCGGAGATTCCAGTATATACTTAGATAATGATCCGTTCCAAATTTGGTGAAGATATCTCGTCACATGAAAAAGTTTTCAATGTAAGCACTTGATTCCGATCGTTCAGTTTGTATGGTAGCTGTATGCTATAGTGATCCGATCCAAACAATATCTTCGGAGATTCGATTATTGCTTGGATAATGATTCGTTCCAAATATCCTGAAGATATCTCGTCAAATGAAAAAGTTTTCAATGTAAGCACTTGATTCCGACGTTCAGTTTGTATGATAGCTGTATGCTATAGTGATCCGATCTGAACAGTTTCTTCGGAGATTCGATTATTGCTTGGATAATGATTCGTTCCAAATATCCTGAAGATATCTCGTCAAATGAAAAAGTTTTCAATGTAAGCACTTGATTCCGATCGTTCAGTTTGTATGGTAGCTGTATGCTATAGTGATCCGATCCAAACAATATCTTCGGAGATTCGATTATTGCTTGGATAATGATTCGTTCCAAATATCCTGAAGATATCTCGTCAAATGAAAAAGGTTTCAATGTAAGCACTTGATTCCGACGTTCAGTTTGTATGATAGCTGTATGCTATAGTGATCCGATCTGAACAATTTCTTCGGAGATTCGATTATTGCTTGGATAATGATTCGTTCCAAATATCCTGAAGATATCTCGTCAAATGAAAAAGTTTTCAATGTAAGCACTTGATTCCGATCGTTGAATTTGTATGGTAGCTATATGCTATAGTGATCCGATCTAAACAATTTCTTCGGAGATTCCAGTATTGACATAGGTAATGATCTGTTCCAAATTTCGTGAAGATATCTCGTCAAATGAAAAAGTTTTCTATGCAAGCACTTGATTCCGACGTTCAGTTTGTATGGCAGCTATATGCTATAATGATCTCATTTGAACAATTTCTTCGGCGATTCCAGTATTGCTTTAGATAATGATCCGCTCCTAATTTTGTGAAGATATCTCGTCATATAAAAAAGTTTTCAATATAAGCACTTGATTGCGATCGTTCAATTTGTATGGCAGCTATATGCTATAGTGATCCGATCTGAACAATTTCTTCGGAGATTCCATCATTGCCTTATGTAATGATATATTCCAAATTACGTGACGATATCTCGTTTAATGAAAAAGTATTCTATGCAAGCACTTGACTAAGATCGTTCAATTTGTATGGCAGCTATATGCTATGGTGATCCGATCTGAACAATTTCTTCGGAGATTCCATTATTGCCTCATGTTATGATATATTCCAAATTACGTGACGATATCTCGTTAAATGAAAAAGTATTCTATACAAGGACTTGATTTCAAACGTTCAGTTTGTATGGCAGCTATATGCTTTACCGATCCGATCCAAACAATTCCTTCGGAGATTCCATTATTGCCTTATGTAGTGATCCGTTCCAAATTACGTGAAGATATCTCGTTAAATGAAAAAGTATTCTATGCAAGCACTTGATTCTGATCTTTCAGTTTGTATGGTAGCTATATGCTATAGTGGTACGATTCAAATAACTTCTTCGGAGATTCGATTATTGCTTGGATAAATATTCGTTCCACATAACGTGAAGATATCTCGTCAAATGAAAAAGTTTTCAATGTAAGCACTTGATTCCGACGTTCTGTTTGTATGGCAGCTATATGCTATAGTGATCCGATCTAAACAATTTCTTCGGAGATTTTATTTTTGCTTGGATAATGATTCGTTCCAAATAACGTCGAGATATCTCCTCAAATGAAAAAGTTTTCCATGCAAGGACTTGATTCCAAACGTTCAGTTTGTATGGCAGCTATATGCTTTACCGATCCGATCCAAACAATTCCTTCGTAGATTCCTTTATTGCCTTAGGTAATGATCCGTTCCAAATTACGTGAAGATATCTCGTCATATGAAAAAGTTTTCTATGTAAGCACTTGATTCCGATCGCTCAGTTTGTATGGCAGCTATATGCTATAGTGATCCGATCTGAACTATTTCTTCGGAGATTCCAGTATTGCTTTAGATAATGATATATTCCAAATTACGTGACGATATCTCGTTTAATGAAAAAGTATTCTATGCAAGCACTTGACTAAGATCGTTCAATTTGTATGGCAGCTATATGCTATGGTGATCCGATCTGAACAATTTCTTCGGAGATTCCATTATTGCCTCATGTTATGATATATTCCAAATTACGTGACTATATCTCGTTAAATGAAAAAGTATTCTATACAAGGACTTGATTTCAAACGTTCAGTTTGTATGGCAGCTATATGCTATAATGATCTCATTTGAACAATTTCTTCGGCGATTCCAGTATTGCTTTAGATAATGATCCGCTCCTAATTTTGTGAAGATATCTCGTCATATGAAAAAGTTTTCAATATAAGCACTTGATTGCGATCGTTCAATTTGTATGGTGGCTATATGCTATAGTGATCCGATCTAAACAATTTCTTCGGAGGTTCCATTATTGCCTTAGGTAATGATCCGTTCCAAATTACGTGAAGATATCTCGTCATATGAAAAAGTATTCTATGTAAGCACTTGATTCCGATCGCTCAGTTTGTATGGCAGCTATATGCTATAGTGATAATGATCTGTTCCAAATTTCGTGAAGATATCTCGTCAACTGAAAAAGTTTTCTATGCAAGCACTTGATTCCGACGTTCAGTTTGTATGGCAGCTATATGCTATAATGATCTCATTTGAACAATTTCTTCGGCGATTCCAGTATTGCTTTTGATAATGATCCGCTCCTAATTTTGTGAAGATATCTCGTCATATGAAAAAGTTTTCAATATAAGCACTTGATTGCGATCGTTCAATTTGTATGGCAGCTATATGCTATAGTGATCCGATCTGAACAATTTCTTCGGAGATTCCATCATTGCCTTATGTAATGATATATTCCAAATTACGTGACGATATCTCGTTTAATGAAAAAGTATTCTATGCAAGCACTTGACTAAGATCGTTCAATTTGTATGGCAGCTATATGCTATGGTGATCCGATCTGAACAATTTCTTCGGAGATTCCATTATTGCCTCATGTTATGATATATTCCAAATTACGTGACGATATCTCGTTAAATGAAAAAGTATTCTATACAAGGACTTGATTTCAAACGTACAGTTTGTATGGCAGCTATATGCTTTACCGATCCGATCCAAACAATTCCTTCGGAGATTCCATTATTGCCTTATGTAGTGATCCGTTCCAAATTACGTGAAGATATCTCGTTAAATGAAAAAGTATTCTATGCAAGCACTTGATTCTGATCTTTCAGTTTGTATGGTAGCTATATGCTATAGTGGTACGATTCAAATAACTTCTTCGGAGATTCGATTATTGCTTGGATAAATATTCGTTCCACATAACGTGAAGATATCTCGTCAAATGAAAAAGTTTTCAATGTAAGCACTTGATTCCGACGTTCTGTTTGTATGGCAGCTATATGCTATAGTGATCCGATCTAAACAATTTCTTCGGAGATTTTATTTTTGCTTGGATAATGATTCGTTCCAAATAACGTCGAGATATCTCGTCAAATGAAAAAGTTTTCCATGCAAGGACTTGATTCCAAACGTTCAGTTTGTATGGCAGCTATATGCTTTACCGATCCGATCCAAACAATTCCTTCGTAGATTCCTTTATTGCCTTAGGTAATGATCCGTTCAAAATTACGTGAAGATATCTCGTCATATGAAAAAGTTTTCTATGTAAGCACTTGATTCCGATCGCTCAGTTTGTATGGCAGCTATATGCTATAGTGATCCGATCTGAACAATTTCTTCGGAGATTCCAGTATTGCTTTAGATAATGATATATTCCAAATTACGTGACGATATCTCGTTTAATGAAAAAGTATTCTATGCAAGCACTTGACTAAGATCGTTCAATTTGTATGGCAGCTATATGCTATGGTGATCCGATCTGAACAATTTCTTCGGAGATTCCATTATTGCCTCATGTTATGATATATTCCAAATTACGTGACGATATCTCGTTAAATGAAAAAGTATTCTATACAAGGACTTGATTTCAAAAGTTCAGTTTGTATGGCAGCTATATGCTATAATGATCTCATTTGAACAATTTCTTCGGCGATTCCAGTATTGCTTTAGATAATGATCCGCTCCTAATTTTGTGAAGATATCTCGTCATATGAAAAAGTTTTCAATATAAGCACTTGATTGCGATCGTTCAATTTGTATGGCAGCTATATGCTATAGTGATCCGATCTGAACAATTTCTTCGGAGATTCCATCATTGCCTTATGTAATGATATATTCCAAATTACGTGACGATATCTCGTTTAATGAAAAAGTATTCTATGCAAGCACTTGACTAAGATCGTTCAATTTGTATGGCAGCTATATGCTATGGTGATCCGATCTGAACAATTTCTTCGGAGATTCCATTATTGCCTCATGTTATGATATATTCCAAATTACGTGACGATATCTCGTTAAATGAAAAAGTATTCTATACAAGGACTTGATTTCAAAAGTTCAGTTTGTATGGCAGCTATATGCTATAATGATCTCATTTGAACAATTTCTTCGGCGATTCCAGTATTGCTTTAGATAATGATCCGCTCCTAATTTTGTGAAGATATCTCGTCATATGAAAAAGTTTTCAATATAAGCACTTGATTGCGATCGTTCAATTTGTATGGCAGCTATATGCTATAGTGATCCGATCTGAACAATTTCTTCGGAGATTCCATCATTGCCTTATGTAATGATATATTCCAAATTACGTGACGATATCTCGTTTAATGAAAAAGTATTCTATGCAAGCACTTGACTAAGATCGTTCAATTTGTATAGCAGCTATATGCTATGGTGATCCGATCTGAACAATTTCTTCGGAGATTCCATTATTGCCTCATGTTATGATATATTCCAAATTACGTGACGATATCTCGTTAAATGAAAAAGTATTCTATACAAGGACTTGATTTCAAACGTTCAGTTTGTATGGCAGCTATATGCTTTACCGATCCGATCCAAACAATTCCTTCGGAGATTCCATTATTGCCTTATGTAGTGATCCGTTCCAAATTACGTGAAGATATCTCGTTAAATGAAAAAGTATTCTATGCAAGCACTTGATTCTGATCTTTCAGTTTGTATGGTAGCTATATGCTATAGTGGTACGATTCAAATAACTTCTTCGGAGATTCGATTATTGCTTGGATAAATATTCGTTCCACATAACGTGAAGATATCTCGTCAAATGAAAAAGTTTTCAATGTAAGCACTTGATTCCGACGTTCTGTTTGTATGGCAGCTATATGCTATAGTGATCCGATCTAAACAATTTCTTCGGAGATTTTATTTTTGCTTGGATAATGATTCGTTCCAAATAACGTCGAGATATCTCGTCAAATGAAAAAGTTTTCCATGCAAGGACTTGATTCCAAACGTTCAGTTTGTATGGCAGCTATATGCTTTACCGATCCGATCCAAACAATTCCTTCGTAGATTCCTTTATTGCCTTAGGTAATGATCCGTTCCAAATCACGTGAAGATAAATCGTCATATGAAAAAGTTTTCTATGTAAGTACTTGATTCCGACGTTCAGTTTGTGTGGCAGCTATATGCTTTACCGATCCGATCCAAACAATTCCTTCGGAGATTCCATTATTGCCTTAGGTAATGATCCGTTCCAAATTACGTGAAGATATCTCGTCATATGAAAAAGTTTTCTATGTAAGCACTTGATTCCGATCGCTCAGTTTGTATGGCAGCTATATGCTATAGTGATAATGATCTGTTCCAAATTTCGTGAAGATATCTCGTCAAATGAAAAAGTTTTCTATGCAAGCACTTGATTCCGACGTTCAGTTTGTATGGCAGCTATATGCTATAATGATCTCATTTGTACAATTTCTTCGGCGATTCCAGTATTGCTTTAGATAATGATCCGCTCCAAATTTTGTGAAGATATCTCGTCATATGAAAAAGTTTTCAATATAAGCACTTGATTGCGATCGTTCAATTTGTATGGCAGCTATATGCTATAGTGATCCGATCTGAACAATTTCTTCGGAGATTCCAGTATTGACGTAGGTAATAATATATTCCAAATTACGTGACGATATCTCGTTTAATGAAAAAGTATTCTATGCAAGCACTTGACTAAGATCGTTCAATTTGTATGGCAGCTATATGCTATGGTGATACGATCTGAACAATTTCTTCGGAGATTTCATTATTGCCTTATGTAGTGATCCGTTCCAAATTACGTGACGATATCTCGTTTAATGAAAAAGTATTCTATGCAAGCACTTGACTAAGATCGCTCAATTTGTATGGCAGCTATATGCTATGGTGATCCGATCTGAACAATTTCTTCGGAGATTCCATTATTGCCTCATGTTATGATATATTCCAAATTACGTGACGATATCTCGTTAAATGAAAAAGTATTCTATACAAGGACTTGATTTCAAACGTTCAGTTTGTATGGCAGCTATATGCTTTACCGATCCGATCCAAACAATTCCTTCGGAGATTCCATTATTGCCTTATGTAGTGATCCGTTCCAAATTACGTGAAGATATCTTGTTTAATGAAAAAGTATTCTATGCAAGCACTTGACTAAGATCGTTCAATTTGTATGGCAGCTATATGCTATGGTGATCCGATCTGAACAATTTCTTCGGAGATTCCATTATCGCCTTATGTAATGATCCATTCCAAATTACGTGACGATATCTCCTTAGATGAATAAGTATTCTATACAAGGGCTTGTTTCCAAACATTCAGTTTGTATGGCAGCTATATGCTTTACCGATCCGATCCAAACAATTCCTTCGGAGATTCCATTATTGTATTAGGTAATGATCCGTTCCAAATTACGGGATTATATCTTTTCAAATGAAAAAGTTTTTAATGTCAGCATTTGATTGCGTTTGTTCAGTTTGTATGGTAGCTGTATGCTATAGTGATCCGATCCAAACAATATCTTCGGAGATTCGATTATTGCTTGGATAATGATTCGTTCCAAATATCCTGAAGATATCTCGTCGAATGAAAAAGTTTTCAATGTAAGCACTTGATTCCGACGTTCTGTTTGTATGGCAGCTATATGCTATAGTAATCCGATCTGAACAATTTCTTCGGAGATTCCAGCATTGACGTAGGTTATGATCAGTTCCAAATTTTGTGAAGATATCTCGTCAACTGAAAAAGTTTTCAATATAAGCACTTGATTGCGATCGTTCAATTTGTATGGCAGCTATATGCTATAGTGATCCGATCTGAACAATTTCTTCGGAGATTCCATCATTGCCTTATGTAATGATATATTCCAAATTACGTGACGATATCTCGTTTAATGAAAAAGTATTCTATGCAAGCACTTGACTAAGATCGTTCAATTTGTATGGCAGCTATATGCTATAATGATCCGATCTGAACAATTTCTTCGGAGATTCCATTATTGCCTCATGTTATGATATATTCCAAATTACGTGACGATATCTCGTTAAATGAAAAAGTATTCTATACAAGGACTTGATTTCAAACGTTCAGTTTGTATGGCAGCTATATGCTTTACCGATCCGATCCAAACAATTCCTTCGGCGATTCCATTATTGCCTTATGTAGTGATCCGTTCCAAATTACGTGAAGATATCTCGTTAATGAAAAAGTATTCTATGAAAGCACTTGATTCTGATCTTTCAGTTTGTATGGTAGCTATATGCTATAGTGGTACGATTCAAATAACTTCTTCGGAGATTCGATTATTGCTTGGATAAATATTCGTTCCACATAACGTGAAGATATCTCGTCAAATGAAAAAGTTTTCAATGTAAGCACTTGATTCCGACGTTCTGTTTGTATGGCAGCTATATGCTATAGTGATCCGATCTAAACAATTTCTTCGGAGATTTTATTTTTGCTTGGATAATGATTCGTTCCAAATAACGTCGAGATATCTCGTCAAATGAAAAAGTTTTCCATGCAAGGACTTGATTCCAAACGTTCAGTTTGTATGGCAGCTATATGCTTTACCGATCCGATCCAAACAATTCCTTCGTAGATTCCTTTATTGCCTTAGGTAATGATCCGTTCCAAATCACGTGAAGATAAATCGTCATATGAAAAAGTTTTCTATGTAAGTACTTGATTCCGACGTTCAGTTTGTGTGGCAGCTATATGCTTTACCGATCCGATCCAAACAATTCCTTCGGAGATTCCATTATTGCCTTAGGTAATGATCCGTTCCAAATTACGTGAAGATATCTCGTCATATGAAAAAGTTTTCTATGTAAGCACTTGATTCCGATCGCTCAGTTTGTATGGCAGCTATATGCTATAGTGATAATGATCTGTTCCAAATTTCGTGAAGATATCTCGTTAATGAAAAAGTATTCTATGAAAGCACTTGATTCTGATCTTTCAGTTTGTATGGTAGCTATATGCTATAGTGGTACGATTCAAATAACTTCTTCGGAGATTCGATTATTGCTTGGATAAATATTCGTTCCACATAACGTGAAGATATCTCGTCAAATGAAAAAGTTTTCAATGTAAGCACTTGATTCCGACGTTCTGTTTGTATGGCAGCTATATGCTATAGTGATCCGATCTAAACAATTTCTTCGGAGATTTTATTTTTGCTTGGATAATGATTCGTTCCAAATAACGTCGAGATATCTCGTCAAATGAAAAAGTTTTCCATGCAAGGACTTGATTCCAAACGTTCAGTTTGTATGGCAGCTATATGCTTTACCGATCCGATCCAAACAATTCCTTCGTAGATTCCTTTATTGCCTTAGGTAATGATCCGTTCCAAATCACGTGAAGATAAATCGTCAAATGAAAAAGTTTTCTATGCAAGCACTTGATTCCGACGTTCAGTTTGTATGGCAGCTATATGCTATAATGATCTCATTTGTACAATTTCTTCGGCGATTCCAGTATTGCTTTAGATAATGATCCGCTCCAAATTTTGTGAAGATATCTCGTAATATGAAAAAGTTTTCAATATAAGCACTTGATTGCGATCGTTCAATTTGTATGGCAGCTATATGCTATAGTGATCCGATCTGAACAATTTCTTCGGAGATTCCATCATTGCCTTATGTAATGATATATTCCAAATTACGTGACGATATCTCGTTTAATGAAAAAGTATTCTATGCAAGCACTTGACTAAGATCGTTCAATTTGTATGGCAGCTATATGCTATGGTGATCCGATCTGAACAATTTCTTCGGAGATTCCATTATTGCCTCATGTTATGATATATTCCAAATTACGTGACGATATCTCGTTAAATGAAAAAGTATTCTATACAAGGACTTGATTTCAAACGTTCAGTTTGTATGGCAGCTATATGCTTTACCGATCCGATCCAAACAATTCCTTCGGAGATTCCATTATTGCCTTATGTAGTGATCCGTTCCAAATTACGTGAAGATATCTCGTTAAATGAAAAAGTATTCTATGCAAGCACTTCATTCTGATCTTTCAGTTTGTATGGTAGCTATATGCTATAGTGGTACGATTCAAATAACTTCTTCGGAGATTCGATTATTGCTTGGATAAATATTCGTTCCACATAACGTGAAGATATCTCGTCAAATGAAAAAGTTTTCAATGTAAGCACTTGATTCCGACGTTCAGTTTGTATGGCAGCTATATGCTATAATGATCTCATTTGTACAATTTCTTCGGCGATTCCAGTATTGCTTTAGATAATGATCCGCTCCAAATTTTGTGAAGATATCTCGTCATATGAAAAAGTTTTCAATATAAGCACTTGATTGCGATCGTTCAATTTGTATGGCAGCTATATGCTATAGTGATCCGATCTGAACAATTTCTTCGGAGATTCCATTATTGCCTCATGTAATGATATATTCCAAATTACGTGACGATATCTCGTTTAATGAAAAAGTATTCTATGCAAGCACTTGACTAAGATCGTTCAATTTGTATGGCAGCTATATGCTATGGTGATCCGATCTGAACAATTTCTTCGGAGATTCCATTATTGCCTTATGTAGTGATCCGTTCCAAATTACGTGACGATATCTCGTTTAATGAAAAAGTATTCTATGCAAGCACTTGACTAAGATCGTTCAATTTGTATGGCAGCTATATGCTATGGTGATCCGATCTGAACAATTTCTTCGGAGATTCCATTATTGCCTCATGTTATGATATATTCCAAATTACGTGACGATATCTCGTTAAATGAAAAAGTATTCTATACAAGGACTTGATTTCAAACGTTCAGTTTGTATGGCAGCTATATGCTTTACCGATCCGATCCAAACAATTCCTTCGGAGATTCCATTATTGCCTTATGTAGTGATCCGTTCCAAATTACGTGAAGATATCTTGTTTAATAAAAAAGTATTCTATGCAAGCACTTGACTAAGATCGTTCAATTTGTATGGCAGCTATATGCTATGGTGATCCGATCTGAACAATTTCTTCGGAGATTCCATTATCGCCTTATGTAATGATCCATTCCAAATTACGTGACGATATCTCGTTAGATGAATAAGTATTCTATACAAGGGCTTGTTTCCAAACATTCAGTTTGTATGGCAGCTATATGCTTTACCGATCCGATCCAAACAATTCCTTCCGCGATTCCATTATTGCCTTATGTAGTGATCCGTTCCAAATTACGTGAAGATATCTTGTTTAATGAAAAAGTATTCTATGCAAGCACTTGACTAAGATCGTTCAATTTGTATGGCAGCTATATGCTTTACCGATCCGATCCAAACAATTCCTTCGGAGATTCCATTATTGTATTAGGTAATGATCCGTTCCAAATTACGTGAAGATATCTTGTTTAATGAAAAAGTATTCTATGCAAGCACTTGACTAAGATCGTTCAATTTGTATGGCAGCTATATGCTTTACCGATCCGATCCAAACAATTCCTTCGGAGATTCCATTATTGCCTTATGTAGTGATCCGTTCCAAATTACGTGAAGATATCTTGTTTAATGAAAAAGTATTCTATGCAAGCACTTGACTAAGATCGTTCAATTTATATGGCAGCTATATGCTTTACCGATCCGATCCAAACAATTCCTTCGGAGATTCCATTATTGTATTAGGTAATGATCCGTTCCAAATTACGGGATTATATCTTTTCAAATGAAAAAGTTTTTAATGTCAGCATTTGATTGCGTTTGTTCAGTTTGTATGGTAGCTGTATGCTATAGTGATCCGATCCAAACAATATCTTCGGAGATTCGATTATTGCTTGGATAATGATTCGTTCCAAATATCCTGAAGATATCTCGTCGAATGAAAAAGTTTTCAATGTAAGCACTTGATTCCGACGTTCTGTTTGTATGGCAGCTATATGCTATAGTAATCCGATCTGAACAATTTCTTCGGAGATTCCAGCATTGACGTAGGTTATGATCAGTTCCAAATTTTGTGAAGATATCTCGTCAACTGAAAAAGTTTTCAATATAAGCACTTGATTGCGATCGTTCAATTTGTATGGCAGCTATATGCTATAGTGATCCGATCTGAACAATTTCTTCGGAGATTCCATCATTGCCTTATGTAATGATATATTCCAAATTACGTGACGATATCTCGTTTAATGAAAAAGTATTCTATGCAAGCACTTGACTAAGATCGTTCAATTTGTATGGCAGCTATATGCTATGGTGATCCGATCTGAACAATTTCTTCGGAGATTCCATTATTGCCTCATGTTATGATATATTCCAAATTACGTGACGATATCTCGTTAAATGAAAAAGTATTCTATACAAGGACTTGATTTCAAACGTTCAGTTTGTATGGCAGCTATATGCTTTACCGATCCGATCCAAACAATTCCTTCCGCGATTCCATTATTGCCTTATGTAGTGATCCGTTCCAAATTACGTGAAGATATCTCGTTAAATGAAAAAGTATTCTATGCAAGCACTTGATTCTGATCTTTCAGTTTGTATGGTAGCTATATGCTATAGTGGTACGATTCAAATAACTTCTTCGGAGATTCGATTATTGCTTGGATAAATATTCGTTCCACATAACGTGAAGATATCTCGTCAAATGAAAAAGTTTTCAATGTAAGCACTTGATTCCGACGTTCTGTTTGTATGGCAGCTATATGCTATAGTGATCCGATCTAAACAATTTCTTCGGAGATTTTATTTTTGCTTGGATAATGATTCGTTCCAAATAACGTCGAGATATCTCGTCAAATGAAAAAGTTTTCCATGCAAGGACTTGATTCCAAACGTTCAGTTTGTATGGCAGCTATATGCTTTACCGATCCGATCCAAACAATTCCTTCGTAGATTCCTTTATTGCCTTAGGTAATGATCCGTTCCAAATCACGTGAAGATAAATCGTCATATGAAAAAGTTTTCTATGTAAGTACTTGATTCCGACGTTCAGTTTGTGTGGCAGCTATATGCTTTACCGATCCGATCCAAACAATTCCTTCGGAGATTCCATTATTGCCTTAGGTAATGATCCGTTCCAAATTACGTGAAGATATCTCGTCATATGAAAAAGTTTTCTATGTAAGCACTTGATTCCGATCGCTCAGTTTGTATGGCAGCTATATGCTATAGTGATAATGATCTGTTCCAAATTTCGTGAAGATATCTCGTCAAATGAAAAAGTTTTCTATGCAAGCACTTGATTCCGACGTTCAGTTTGTATGGCAGCTATATGCTATAATGATCTCATTTGTACAATTTCTTCGGCGATTCCAGTATTGCTTTAGATAATGATCCGCTCCAAATTTTGTGAAGATATCTCGTCATATGAAAAAGTTTTCAATATAAGCACTTGATTGCGATCGTTCAATTTGTATGGCAGCTATATGCTATAGTGATCCGATCTGAACAATTTCTTCGGAGATTCCATTATTGCCTCATGTAATGATATATTCCAAATTACGTGACGATATCTCGTTTAATGAAAAAGTATTCTATGCAAGAACTTGACTAAGATCGTTCAATTTGTATGGCAGCTATATGCTATGGTGATCCGATCTGAACAATTTCTTCGGAGATTCCATTATTGCTTTATGTAATGATCCATTCCAAATTACGTGACGATATCTCGTTAAATGAAAAAGTATTCTATACAAGGACTTGATTTCAAACGTTCAGTTTGTATGGCAGCTATATGCTTTACCGATCCGATCCAAACAATTCCTTCGGAGATTCCATTATTGCCTTATGTAGTGATCCGTTCCAAATTACGTGAAGATATCTTGTTTAATGAAAAAGTATTCTATGCAAGCACTTGACTAAGATCGTTCAATTTGTATGGCAGCTATATGCTATGGTGATCCGATCTGAACAATTTCTTCGGAGATTCCATTATCGCCTTATGTAATGATCCATTCCAAATTACGTGACGATATCTCGTTAGATGAATAAGTATTCTATACAAGGGCTTGTTTCCAAACATTCAGTTTGTATGGCAGCTATATGCTTTACCGATCCGATCCAAACAATTCCTTCGGAGATTCCATTATTGTATTAGGTAATGATCCGTTCCAAATTACGGGATTATATCTTTTCAAATGAAAATGTTTTTAATGTAAGCATTTGATTGCGTTTGTTCAGTTTGTATGGTAGCTGTATGCTATAGTGATCCGATCCAAACAATATCTTCGGAGATTCGATTATTGCTTGGATAATGATTCGTTCCAAATATCCTGAAGATATCTCGTCAAATGAAAAAGTTTTCAATGTAAGCACTTGATTCCGACGTTCTGTTTGTATGGCAGCTATATGCTATAGTAATCCGATCTGAACAATTTCTTCGGAGATTCCAGCATTGACGTAGGTAATGATCAGTTCCAAATTTTGTGAAGATATCTCGTCAACTGAAAAAGTTTTCAATGTAAGCACTTGATTGCGATCGTTCAATTTGTATGGTGGCTATATGCTATAGTGATCCGATCTAAACAATTTCTTCGGAGGTTCCAGTATTGACTTAGATAATGATCCGTTCCAAATTTGGTCAATATATCTCGTCACATGAAAAAGGTTTCAATGTAAGCACTTGATTCCGACGTTCAGTTTGTATGGTAGCTGTATGCTATAGTGATCCGATCCAAACAATATCTTCGGAGATTCGATTATTGCTTGGATAATGATTCGTTCCAAATATCCTGAAGATATCTCGTCAAATGAAAAAGTTTTCAATGCAAGCACTTAATTCCGATCGTTCAATTTGTATGGTAGCTATATGCTATAGTGATCCGATCCTAGCAATTTCTTCGGAGATTCGATTATTGCTTGGATAATGATTCGTTCCAAATATCGTGAAGATATCTCATCAAATGAAAAAGTTTTTAATGTAAGCACTTGATTCCGATCGTTCAGTTTGTATGATAGCTGAATGCTATAGTGATCCGATCCAAACAATTTCTTTGGAGATTCGATAATTGCTTGGATAATGATTCGTTCCAAATATCCTGAAGATATCTCTTCAAATGAAAAAGTTTTCAATGTAAGCACTTGATTCCGATCGTTCAGTTTGTATGATAGCTGTATGCTATAGTGATCCGATCTGAACAATTTCTTCGGAGATTCGATTATTGCTTGGATAATGATTCGTTCCAAATATCCTGAAGATATCTCGTCCAATGAAAAAGTTTTCAATGTAAGCACTTGATTCCGACGTTCAGTTTGTATGGCAGCTATATGCTATAGTGATCCGATCTAAACAATTTCTTCGGAGATTCCAGTATATACTTAGATAATGATCCGTTCCAAATTTGGTGAAGATATCTCGTCACATGAAAAAGTTTTCAATGTAAGCACTTGATTCCGATCGTTCAGTTTGTATGGTAGCTGTATGCTATAGTGATCCGATCCAAACAATATCTTCGGAGATTCGATTATTGCTTGGATAATGATTCGTTCCAAATATCCTGAAGATATCTCGTCAAATGAAAAAGTTTTCAATGTAAGCACTTGATTCCGACGTTCAGTTTGTATGATAGCTGTATGCTATAGTGATCCGATCTGAACAATTTCTTCGGAGATTCGATTATTGCTTGGATAATGATTCGTTCCAAATATCCTGAAGATATCTCGTCAAATGAAAAAGTTTTCAATGTAAGCACTTGATTCCGATCGTTTAGTTTGTATGGTAGCTGTATGCTATAGTGATCCGATCCAAACAATATCTTCGGAGATTCGATTATTGCTTGGATAATGATTCGTTCCAAATATCCTGAAGATATCTCGTCAAATGAAAAAGTTTTCAATGTAAGCACTTGATTCCGACGTTCAGTTTGTATGGCAGCTATATGCTATAGTGATCCGATCTAAACAATTTCTTCGGAGATTCCAGTATATACTTAGATAATGATCCGTTCCAAATTTGGTGAAGATATCTCGTCACATGAAAAAGTTTTCAATGTAAGCACTTGATTCCGATCGTTCAGTTTGTATGGTAGCTGTATGCTATAGTGATCCGATCCAAACAATATCTTCGGAGATTCGATTATTGCTTGGATAATGATTCGTTCCAAATATCCTGAAGATATCTCGTCAAATGAAAAAGTTTTCAATGTAAGCACTTGATTCCGACGTTCAGTTTGTATGATAGCTTTATGCTATAGTGATCCGATCTGAACAATTTCTTCGGAGATTCGATTATTGCTTGGATAATGATTCGTTCCAAATATCCTGAAGATATCTCGTCAAATGAAAAAGTTTTCAATGTAAGCACTTGATTCCGATCGTTGAATTTGTATGGTAGCTATATGCTATAGTGATCCGATCTAAACAATTTCTTCGGAGATTCCAGTATTGACGTAGGTAATGATCTGTTCCAAATTTCGTGAAGATATCTCGTCAAATGAAAAAGTTTTCTATGCAAGCACTTGATTCCGACGTTCAGTTTGTATGGCAGCTATATGCTATAATGATCTCATTTGAACAATTTCTTCGGCGATTCCAGTATTGCTTTAGATAATGATCCGCTCCTAATTTTGTGAAGATATCTCGTCATATGAAAAAGTTTTCAATATAAGCACTTGATTGCGATCGTTCAATTTGTATGGCAGCTATATGCTATAGTGATCCGATCTGAACAATTTCTTCGGAGATTCCATCATTGCCTTATGTAATGATATATTCCAAATTACGTGACGATATCTCGTTTAATGAAAAAGTATTCTATGCAAGCACTTGACTAAGATCGTTCAATTTGTATGGCAGCTATATGCTATGGTGATCCGATCTGAACAATTTCTTCGGAGATTCCATTATTGCCTCATGTTATGATATATTCCAAATTAATGAAAAAGTATTCTATACAAGGACTTGATTTCAAACGTTCAGTTTGTATGGCAGCTATATGCTTTACCGATCCGATCCAAACAATTCCTTCGGAGATTCCATTATTGCCTTATGTAGTGATCCGTTCCAAATTACGTGAAGATATCTCATTAAATGAAAAAGTATTCTATGCAAGCACTTGATTCTGATCTTTCAGTTTGTATGGTAGCTATATGCTATAGTGGTACGATTCAAATAACTTCTTCGGAGATTCGATTATTGCTTGGATAAATATTCGTTCCACATAACGTGAAGATATCTCGTCAAATGAAAAAGTTTTCAATGTAAGCACTTGATTCCGACGTTCTGTTTGTATGGCAGCTATATGCTATAGTGATCCGATCTAAACAATTTCTTCGGAGATTTTATTTTTGCTTGGATAATGATTCGTTCCAAATAACGTCGAGATATCTCGTCAAATGAAAAAGTTTTCCATGCAAGGACTTGATTCCAAACGTTCAGTTTGTATGGCAGCTATATGCTTTACCGATCCGATCCAAACAATTCCTTCGTAGATTCCTTTATTGCCTTAGGTAATGATCCGTTCCAAATTACGTGAAGATATCTCGTCATATGAAAAAGTTTTCTATGTAAGCACTTGATTCCGATCGCTCAGTTTGTATGGCAGCTATATGCTATAGTGATCCGATCTGAACAATTTCTTCGGAGATTCCAGTATTGCTTTAGATAATGATATATTCCAAATTACGTGACGATATCTCGTTTAATGAAAAAGTATTCTATGCAAGCACTTGACTAAGATCGTTCAATTTGTATGGCAGCTATATGCTATGGTGATCCGATCTGAACAATTTCTTCGGAGATTCCATTATTGCCTCATGTTATGATATATTCCAAATTAAGTGACGATATCTCGTTTAATTAAAAAGTATTCTATGCAAGCACTTGACTAAGATCGTTCAATTTGTATGGCAGCTATATGCTATGGTGATCCGATCTGAACAATTTCTTCGGAGATTCCATTATTGCCTCATGTTATGATATATTCCAAATTACGTGACGATATCTCGTTAAATGAAAAAGTATTCTATACAAGGACTTGATTTCAAACGTTCAGTTTGTATGGCAGCTATATGCTTTACCGATCCGATCCAAACAATTCCTTCGGAGATTCCATTATTGCCTTATGTAGTGATCCGTTCCAAATTACGTGAAGATATCTCGTCATATGAAAAAGTTTTCAATATAAGCACTTGATTGCGATCGTTCAATTTGTATGGCAGCTATATGCTATAGTGATCCGATCTGAACAATTTCTTCGGAGATTCCATCATTGCCTTATGTAATGATATATTCCAAATTACGTGACGATATCTCGTTTAATTAAAAAGTATTCTATGCAAGCACTTGACTAAGATCGTTCAATTTGTATGGCAGCTATATGCTATGGTGATCCGATCTGAACAATTTCTTCGGAGATTCCATTATTGCCTCATGTTATGATATATTCCAAATTACGTGACGATATCTCGTTAAATGAAAAAGTATTCTATACAAGGACTTGATTTCAAACGTTCAGTTTGTATGGCAGCTATATGCTTTACCGATCCGATCCAAACAATTCCTTCGGAGATTCCATTATTGCCTTATGTAGTGATCCGTTCCAAATTACGTGAAGATATCTTGTTTAATGAAAAAGTATTCTATGCAAGCACTTGACTAAGATCGTTCAATTTGTATGGCAGCTATATGCTATGGTGATCCGATCTGAACAATTTCTTCGGAGATTCCATTATCGCCTTATGTAATGATCCATTCCAAATTACGTGGCGATATCTCGTTAGATGAATAAGTATTCTATACAAGGGCTTGTTTCCAAACATTCAGTTTGTATGGCAGCTATATGCTTTACCGATCCGATCCAAACAATTCCTTCGGAGATTCCATTATTGTATTAGGTAATGATCCGTTCCAAATTACGGGATTATATCTTTTCAAATGAAAAAGTTTTTAATGTAAGCATTTGATTGCGTTTGTTCAGTTTGTATGGTAGCTGTATGCTATAGTGATCCGATCCAAACAATATCTTCGGAGATTCGATTATTGCTTGGATAATGATTCGTTCCAAATATCCTGAAGATATCTCGTCAAATGAAAAAGTTTTCAATGTAAGCACTTGATTCCGACGTTCTGTTTGTATGGCAGCTATATGCTATAGTAATCCGATCTGAACAATTTCTTCGGAGATTCCAGCATTGACGTAGGTAATGATCAGTTCCAAATTTTGTGAAGATATCTCGTCAACTGAAAAAGTTTTCAATGTAAGCACTTGATTGCGATCGTTCAATTTGTATGGTGGCTATATGCTATAGTGATCCGATCTAAACAATTTCTTCGGAGGTTCCAGTATTGACTTAGATAATGATCCGTTCCAAATTTGGTCAATATATCTCGTCACATGAAAAAGGTTTCAATGTAAGCACTTGATTGCGACGTTCAGTTTGTAATGCAGCTATATGCTATAGTGATCCGATCCTAGCAGTTTCTTCGAAGATTCGATTATTGCTTGGATAATGATTCGTTCCAAATATCGTGAAGATATCTCGTCAAATGAAAAAGTTTTCAATGTAAGCACTTGATTCCGATCGTTCAGTTTGTATGGTAGCTGTATGCTATAGTGATCCGATCCAAACAATATCTTCGGAGATTCGATTATTGCTTGGATAATGATTCGTTCCAAATATCCTGAAGATATCTCGTCAAATGAAAAAGTTTTCAATGTAAGTACTTGATTCCGACGTTCAGTTTGTATGATAGCTGTATGCTATAATGATCCGATCTGAACAATTTCTTCGGAGATTCGATTATTGCTTGGATAATGATTCGTTCCAAATATCCTGAAGATATCTCGTCAAATGAAAAAGTTTTCAATGTAAGCACTTGATTCCGACGTTCTGTTTGTATGGCAGCTATATGCTATAGTGATCCGATCTAAACAATTTCTTCGGAGATTTTATTTTTGCTTGGATAATGATTCGTTCCAAATAACGTCGAGATATCTCGTCAAATGAAAAAGTTTTCCATGCAAGGACTTGATTCCAAACGTTCAGTTTGTATGGCAGCTATATGCTTTACCGATCCGATCCAAACAATTCCTTCGTAGATTCCTTTATTGCCTTAGGTAATGATCCGTTCCAAATTACGTGAAGATATCTCGTCATATGAAAAAGTTTTCTATGTAAGCACTTGATTCCGATCGCTCAGTTTGTATGGCAGCTATATGCTATAGTGATCCGATCTGAACAATTTCTTCGGAGATTCCAGTATTGCATTAGGTAATGATCTGCTCCAAATCACGTGAAGATAAATCGTCATATGAAAAAGTTTTCTATGTAAGTACTTGATTCCGACGTTCAGTTTGTGTGGCAGCTATATGCTTTACCGATCCGATCCAAACAATTCCTTCGGAGATTCCATTATTGCCTTAGGTAATGATCCGTTCCAAATTACATGAAGATATCTCGTCATATGAAAAAGTTTTCTATGTAAGCACTTGATTCCGATCGCTCAGTTTGTATGGCAGCTATATGCTATAGTGATAATGATCTGTTCCAAATTTCGTGAAGATATCTCGTCAAATGAAAAAGTTTTCTATGCAAGCACTTGATTCCGACGTTCAGTTTGTATGGCAGCTATATGCTATAATGATCTCATTTGTACAATTTCTTCGGCGATTCCAGTATTGCTTTAGATAATGATCCGCTCCAAATTTTGTGAAGATATCTCGTCATATGAAAAAGTTTTCAATATAAGCACTTGATTGCGATCGTTCAATTTGTATGGCAGCTATATGCTATAGTGATCCGATCTGAACAATTTCTTCGGAGATTCCATTATTGCCTCATGTAATGATATATTCCAAATTACGTGACGATATCTCGTTAAATGAAAAAGTATTCTATACAAGGACTTGATTTCAAATGTATGGCAGCTATATGCTTTACCGATCCGATCCAAACAATTCCTTCGGAGATTCCATTATTGCCTTATGTAGTGATCCGTTCCAAATTACGTGAAGATATCTCGTTAAATGAAAAAGTATTCTATGCAAGCACTTGACTAAGATCGTTCAGTTTGTGTGGCAGCTATATGCTATAGTTATCCGATTTGAGCAATTTTTTCGGAGATTCCATTATTGCCTTAGATAATGTTCCGTTCCAAAGTTCGTGAAGATATCTCGTTTAATGAAAAAGTATTCTATGCAAGCACTTGACTAAGATCGTTCAATTTGTATGGCAGCTATATGCTATGGTGATCCGATCTGAACAATTTCTTCGGAGATTCCATTATTGCCTTATGTAATGATTCATTCCAAATTACGTGACGATATCTCGTTAAATGTAAAAGTATTCTATACAAGGACTTGATTTCAAACGTTCAGTTTGTATGGCAGCTATATGCTTTACCGATCCGATCCAAACAATTCCTTCGGAGATTCCATTATTGCCTTATGTAGTGATCCGTTCCAAATTACGTGAAGATATCTCGTTAAATGAAAAAGTATTCTATGCAAGCACTTGACTAAGATCGTTCAGTTTGTGTTGCAGCTATATGCTATAGTTATCCGATTTGAGCAATTTTTTCGGAGATTCCATTGTTGCTTTAGATAATGATCAGCCCTAAATTTTGTGAAGATATCTCGTCATATGAAAAAGTTTTCAATATAAGCACTTGATTGCGATCGTTCAATTTGTATGGCAGCTATATGCTATAGTGATCCGATCTGAACAATTTCTTCGGAGATTCCATTATTGCCTCATGTAATGATATATTCCAAATTACGTGACGATATCTCGTTTAATGAAAAAGTATTCTATGCAAGCACTTGACTAAGATCGTTCAATTTGTATGGCAGCTATATGCTATGGTGATCCGATCTGAACAATTTCTTCGGAGATTCCATTATTGCTTTATGTAATGATCCATTCCAAATTACGTGACGATATCTCGTTAAATGAAAAAGTATTCTATACAAGGACTTGATTTCAAAGGTTCAGTTTGTATGGCAGCTATATGCTTTACCGATCCGATCCAAACAATTCCTTCGTAGATTCCTTTATTGCCTTAGGTAATGATCCGTTCCAAATTACGTGAAGATATCTCGTCATATGAAAAAGTTTTCTATGTAAGCACTTGATTCCGATCGCTCAGTTTGTATGGCAGCTATATGCTATAGTGATAATGATCTGTTCCAAATTTCGTGAAGATATCTCGTCAAATGAAAAAGTTTTCCATGCAAGGACTTGATTCCAAACGTTCAGTTTGTATGGCAGCTATATGCTTTACCGATCCGATCCAAACAATTCCTTCGTAGATTCCTTTATTGCCTTAGGTAATGATCCGTTCCAAATTACGTGAAGATATCTCGTCATATGAAAAAGTTTTCAATATAAGCACTTGATTGCGATCGTTCAATTTGTATGGCAGCTATATGCTATAGTGATCCGATCTGAACAAATTCTTCGGAGATTCCATTATTGCCTCATGTAATGATATATTCCAAATTACGTGACGATATCTCGTTAAATGAAAAAGTATTCTATACAAGGACTTGATTTCAAATGTATGGCAGCTATATGCTTTACCGATCCGATCCAAACAATTCCTTCGGAGATTCCATTATTGCCTTATGTAGTGATCCGTTCCAAATTACGTGAAGATATCTCGTTAAATGAAAAAGTATTCTATGCAAGCACTTGACTAAGATCGTTCAGTTTGTGTGGCAGCTATATGCTATAGTTATCCGATTTGAGCAATTTTTTCGGAGATTCCATTATTGCCTTAGATAATGTTCCGTTCCAAAGTTCGTGAAGATATCTCGTTTAATGAAAAAGTATTCTATGCAAGCACTTGACTAAGATCGTTCAATTTGTATGGCAGCTATATGCTATGGTGATCCGATCTGAACAATTTCTTCGGAGATTCCATTATTGCCTTATGTAATGATTCATTCCAAATTACGTGACGATATCTCGTTAAATGAAAAAGTATTCTTGGACTTGATTTCAAATGTATGGCAGCTATATGCTTTACCGATCCGATCCAAACAATTCCTTCGGAGATTCCATTATTGCCTTATGTAGTGATCCGTTCCAAATTACGTGAAGATATCTCGTTAAATGAAAAAGTATTCTATGCAAGCACTTGACTAAGATTGTTCAGTTTGTGTGGCAGCTATATGCTATAGTTATCCGATTTGAGCAATTTTTTCGGAGATTCCATTATTGCTTTAGATAATGATCAGCTCTAAATTTTGTGAAGATATCTCGTCATATGAAAAAGTTTTCAATATAAGCACTTGATTGCGATCGTTCAATTTGTATGGCAGCTATATGCTATAGTGATCCGATCTGAACAATTTCTTCGGAGATTCCATTATTGCCTCATGTAATGATATATTCCAAATTACGTGACGATATCTCGTTTAATGAAAAAGTATTCTATGCAAGCACTTGACTAAGATCGTTCAATTTGTATGGCAGCTATATGCTATGGTGATCCGATCTGAACAATTTCTTCGGAGATTCCATTATTGCTTTATGTAATGATCCATTCCAAATTACGTGACGATATCTCGTTAAATGAAAAAGTATTCTATACAAGGACTTGATTTCAAACGTTCAGTTTGTATGGCAGCTATATGCTTTACCGATCCGATCCAAACAATTCCTTCGGAGATTCCATTATTGCCTTATGTAGTAATCCGTTCCAAATTACGTGAAGATATCTTGTTTAATGAAAAAGTATTCTATGCAAGCACTTGACTAAGATCGCTCAATTTGTATGGCAGCTATATGCTATGGTGATCCGATCTGAACAATTTCTTCGGAGATTCCATTATCGCCTTATGTAATGATCCATTCCAAATTACGTGGCGATATCTCGTTAGATGAATAAGTATTCTATACAAGGGCTTGTTTCCAAACATTCAGTTTGTATGGCAGCTATATGCTTTACCGATCCGATCCAAACAATTCCTTCGGAGATTCCATTATTGTATTAGGTAATGATCCGTTCCAAATTACGGGATTATATCTTTTCAAATGAAAAAGTTTTTAATGTAAGCATTTGATTGCGTTTGTTCAGTTTGTATGGTAGCTGTATGCTATAGTGATCCGATCCAAACAATATCTTCGGAGATTCGATTATTGCTTGGATAATGATTCGTTCCAAATATCCTGAAGATATCTCGTCAAATGAAAAAGTTTTCAATGTAAGCACTTGATTCCGACGTTCTGTTTGTATGGCAGCTATATGCTATAGTGATCCGATCTAAACAATTTCTTCGGAGATTTTATTTTTGCTTGGATAATGATTCGTTCCAAATAACGTCGAGATATCTCGTCAAATGAAAAAGTTTTCCATGCAAGGACTTGATTCCAAACGTTCAGTTTGTATGGCAGCTATATGCTTTACCGATCCGATCCAAACAATTCCTTCGTAGATTCCTTTATTGCCTTAGGTAATGATCCGTTCCAAATTACGTGAAGATATCTCGTCATATGAAAAAGTTTTCTATGTAAGCACTTGATTCCGATCGCTCAGTTTGTATGGCAGCTATATGCTATAGTGATCCGATCTGAACAATTTCTTCGGAGATTCCAGTATTGCCTTAGGTAATGATCTGCTCAAAATCACGTGAAGATAAATCGTCATATGAAAAAGTTTTCTATGTAAGTACTTGATTCCGACGTTCAGTTTGTGTGGCAGCTATATGCTTTACCGATCCGATCCAAACAATTCCTTCGGAGATTCCATTATTGCCTTAGGTAATGATCCGTTCCAAATTACGTGAAGATATCTCGTCATATGAAAAAGTTTTCTATGTAAGCACTTGATTCCGATCGCTCAGTTTGTATGGCTGCTATATGCTATAGTGATAATGATCTGTTCCAAATTTCGTGAAGATATCTCGTCAAATGAAAAAGTTTTCTATGCAAGCACTTGGTTCCGACGTTCAGTTTGTATGGCAGCTATATGCTATAATGATCTCATTTGTACAATTTCTTCGGCGATTCCAGTATTGCTTTAGATAATGATCCGCTCCAAATTTTGTGAAGATATCTCGTCATATGAAAAAGTTTTCAATATAAGCACTTGATTGCGATCGTTCAATTTGTATGGCAGCTATATGCTATAGTGATCCGATCTGAACAATTTCTTCGGAGATTCCATTATTGCCTCATGTAATGATATATTCCCAATTACGTGACGATATCTCGTTAAATGAAAAAGTATTCTATACAAGGACTTGATTTCAAATGTATGGCAGCTATATGCTTTACCGATCCGATCCAAACAATTCCTTCGGAGATTCCGTTATTGCCTTATGTAGTGATCCGTTCCAAATTACGTGAAGATATCTCGTTAAATGAAAAAGTATTCTATGCAAGCACTTGACTAAGATCGTTCAGTTTGTGTGGCAGCTATATGCTATAGTTATCCGATTTGAGCAATTTTTTCGGAGATTCCATTATTGCCTTAGATAATGTTCCGTTCCAAAGTTCGTGAAGATATCTCGTTTAATGAAAAAGTATTCTATGCAAGCACTTGACTAAGATCGTTCAATTTGTATGGCAGCTATATGCTATGGTGATCCGATCTGAACAATTTCTTCGGAGATTCCATTATTGCCTTATGTAATGATTCTTTCCAAATTACGTGACGATATCTCGTTAAATGAAAAAGTATTCTATACAAGGACTTGATTTCAAATGTATGGCAGCTATATGCTTTACCGATCCGATCCAAACAATTCCTTCGGAGATTCCATTATTGCCTTATGTAGTGATCCGTTCCAAATTACGTGAAGATATCTCGTTAAATGAAAAAGTATTCTATGCAAGCACTTGACTAAGATTGTTCAGTTTGTGTGGCAGCTATATGCTATAGTTATCCGATTTGAGCAATTTTTTCGGAGATTCCATTATTGCTTTAGATAATGATCAGCTCTAAATTTTGTGATGATATCTCGTCATATGAAAAAGTTTTCAATATAAGCACTTGATTGCGATCGTTCAATTTGTATGGCAGCTATATGCTATAGTGATCCGATCTGAACAATTTCTTCGGAGATTCCATTATTGCCTCATGTAATGATATATTCCAAATTACGTGACGATATCTCGTTTACTGAAAAAGTATTCTATGCAAGCACTTGACTAAGATCGTTCAATTTGTATGGCAGCTATATGCTATGGTGATCCGATCTGAACAATTTCTTCGGAGATTCCATTATTGCTTTATGTAATGATCCATTCCAAATTACGTGACGATATCTCGTTAAATGAAAAAGTATTCTATACAAGGACTTGATTTCAAACGTTCAGTTTGTATGGCAGCTATATGCTTTACCGATCCGATCCAAACAATTCCTTCGGAGATTCCATTATTGCCTTATGTAGTGATCCGTTCCAAATTACGTGAAGATATCTTGTTTAATGAAAAAGTATTCTATGCAAGCACTTGACTAAGATCGTTCAATTTGTATGGCAGCTATATGCTATGGTGATCCGATCTGAACAATTTCTTCGGAGATTCCATTATCGCCTTATGTAATGATCCATTCCAAATTACGTGACGATATCTCGTTAGATGAATAAGTATTCTATACAAGGGCTTGTTTCCAAACATTCAGTTTGTATGGCAGCTATATGCTTTACCGATCCGATCCAAACAATTCCTTCGGAGATTCCATTATTGTATTAGGTAATGATCCGTTCCAAATTACGGGATTATATCTTTTCAAATGAAAAAGTTTTTAATGTAAGCATTTGATTGCGTTTGTTCAGTTTGTATGGTAGCTGTATGCTATAGTGATCCGATCCAAACAATATCTTCGGAGATTCGATTATTGCTTGGATAATGATTCGTTCCAAATATCCTGAAGATATCTCGTCAAATGAAAAAGTTTTCAATGTAAGCACTTGATTCCGACGTTCTGTTTGTATGGCAGCTATATGCTATAGTAATCCGATCTGAACAATTTCTTCGGAGATTCCAGCATTGACGTAGGTAATGATCAGTTCCAAATTTTGTGAAGATATCTCGTCAACTGAAAAAGTTTTCAATGTAAGCACTTGATTGATCGTTCAATTTGTATGGTGGCTATATGCTATAGTGATCCGATCTCAACAATTTCTTCGGAGGTTCCAGTATTGACTTAGATAATGATCCGTTCCAAATTTGGTCAATATATCTCGTCACATGAAAAAGGTTTCAATGTAAGCACTTGATTCCGACGTTCAGTTTGTATGGCAGCTATATGCTATAATGATCTCATTTGTACAATTTCTTCGGCGATTCCAGTATTGCTTTAGATAATAATCCGCTCCAAATTTTGTGAAGATATCTCGTCATATGAAAAAGTTTTCAATATAAGCACTTGATTCCGATCGTTCAATTTGTATGGTAGCTATATGCTATAGTGATCCGATCCTAGCAATTTCTTCGGAGATTCGATTATTGCTTGGATAATGATTCGTTCCAAATATCGTGAAGATATCTCATCAAATGAAAAAGTTTTTAATGTAAGCACTTGATTCCGATCGTTCAGTTTGTATGATAGCTGAATGCTTTAGTGATCCGATCCAAACAATTTCTTTGGAGATTCGATTATTGCTTGGATAATGATTCGTTCCAAATATCCTGAAGATATCTCTTCAAATGAAAAAGTTTTCAATGTAAGCACTTGATTCCGATCGTTCAGTTTGTATGGTAGCTATATGCTATAGTGATCCGATCCAAGCTATTTCTTCGGAGATTTCAGTATTGACGTAGGTAATGATCAGATCCAAATTTTGTGAAGATATCTCGTCAAATGAAAAAGTTTTCAATGTAAGCACTTGATTGCGATCGTTGAATTTTATATGGTAGCTATATGCTATAGTGATCCGATCTAAACAATTTCTTCGGAGATTCCAGTATTGACGTAGGTAATGATCAGTTCCAAATTTTGTGAAGATATCTCGTCATATGAAAAAGTTTTCTATGTAAGCACTTGATTCCGATCGCTCAGTTTGTATGGCAGCTATATGCTATAGTGATAATGATCTGCTCCGAATTACGTGAAGATATCTCGTTAAATGAAAAAGTTTTCTATACAAGCACTTGATTCCGAAGTTCAGTTTGTATGGCAGCTATATGCTATAATGATCCGATCTTAACAATTTGTTCGGAGATTCCAGTATTGCTTGAGATAATGATCCGCGCCAAATTTTGTGAAGATATCTCGTCATATGAAAACTTTTCTATGTAAGTACTTGATTCCGACGTTCAGTTTGTATGGCAGCTATATGCTATAGTGATCCGATCTGAACAATTTCTTCGGAGATTCCAGTATTGACGTAGGTAATGATCAGTTCCAAATTTTTTGAAACCATCTCGTCAAATGAAAAAGTTTTCAATGTAAGCACTTGATTGCGATCGTCCAATTTGTATGGTAGCTATATGCTATAGTGATCCGATCTAAACAATTTCTTCGGAGATTCCAGTATATACTTAGATAATGATCCGTTCCAAATTTGGTGAATATATCTCGTCACATGAAAAAGTTTTCAATGTATGCACTTGATTCCGACGTTTAGTTTGTAATGCAGCTATATGCTATAGTGATCCGATCCTAGCAGTTTCTTCGAAGATTCGATTATTGCTTGGATAATGATTCGTTCCAAATATCCTGAAGATATCTCGTCAAATGAAAAAGTTCTCAATGTAAGCACTTGATTTTGATCGTTCAGTTTGTATGATAGCTGTATGCTATAGTGATCCGATCTGAACAATTTCTTCGGAGATTCCAGTATATACTTAGATAATGATCCGTTCCAAATTTGGTGATTATATCTCGTCACATGAAAAAGTTTTCAATGTAAGCACTTGATTCCGGCGTTCAGTTTGTATGGCAGCTATATGCTATAGTGATCCGATCCTAGCAGTTTCTTCGAAGATTCGATTATTGCTTGGATAATGATTCGTTCCAAATATCGTGAAGATATCTCGTCACATGAAAAAGTTTTCAATGTAAGCACTTGATTCCGATCGTTCAGTTTGTATGGTAGCTGTATGCTATAGTGATCCGATCCAAACAATATCTTCGGAGATTCGATTATTGCTTGGATAATGATTCGTTCCAAATATCCTGAAGATATCTCGTCAAATGAAAAAGTTTTCAATGTAAGCACTTGATTCCGATAGTTCAGTTTGTATGATAGCTGTATGCTATAGTGATCCGATCTGAACAATTTCTTCGGAGATTCGATTATTGCTTGGATAATGATTCGTTCCAAATATCCTGAAGATATCTCGTCAAATGAAAAAGTTTTCAATGTAAGCACTTGATTCCGACGTTCAGTTTGTATGGCAGCTATATGCTATAGTGATCCGATCTGAACAATTTCTTCGGAGATTCCAGTATTGACGTAGGTAATGATCAGTTCCAAATTTTTTGAAACCATCTCGTCAAATGAAAAAGTTTTCTATGTAAGCACTTGATTCCGATCGCTCAGTTTGTATGGCAGCTATATGCTATAGTGATCCGATCTAAACAATTTCTTCGGAGATTCCAGTATTGACTTAAATAATGATCCGTTCCAAATATGGAATGATATCTCGTCAAATGAAAAAGTTTTCAATGTAAGCACTTGATTCCGATCGTTCAGTTTGTATGATAGCTGTATGCTATAGTGATCCGATCTGAACAATTTCTTCGGAGATTCGATTATTGCTTGGATAATGATTCGTTCCAAATATCCTGAAGATATCTCGTCAAATGAAAAAGTTTTCAATGTAAGCACTTGATTCCGACGTTCAGTTTGTATGGCAGCTATATGCTATAGTGATCCGATCTGAACAATTTCTTCGGAGATTCCAGTATTGACGTAGGTAATGATCAGTTCCAAATTTTTTGAAACCATCTCGTCAAATGAAAAAGTTTTCAATGTAAGCACTTGATTCCGACGTTCAGTTTGTATGGCAGCTATATGCTATAGTGATCCGATCTGAACAATTTCTTCGGAGATTCCAGTATTGACGTAGGTAATGATCAGTTCCAAATTTGTTGAAACCATCTCGTCAAATGAAAAAGTTTTCAATGTAAGCACTTGATTCCGACGTTCAGTTTGTATGGCAGCTATATGCTATAGTGATCCGATCTGAACAATTTCTTCGGAGATTCCAGTATTGACGTAGGTAATGATCAGTTCCAAATTTTTTGAAACCATCTCGTCAAATGAAAAAGTTTTCTATGTAAGCACTTGATTCCGATCGTTCAGTTTGTATGATAGCTGTATGCTATAGTGATCCGATCTGAACAATTTCTTCGGAGATTCGATTATTGCTTGGATAATGATTCGTTCCAAATATCTTGAAGATATCTCGTCAAATGAAAAAGTTTTCAATGTAAGCACTTGATTCCGATCGTTCAGTTTGTATGATAGCTGTATGCTATAGTGATCCGATCTGAACAATTTCTTCGGAGATTCCAGTATATACTTAGATAATGATCCGTTCCAAATTTGGTGATTATATCTCGTCACATGAAAAAGTTTTCAATGTAAGCACTTGATTCCGGCGTTCAGTTTGTATGGCAGCTATATGCTATAGTGATCCGATCCTAGCAGTTTCTTCGAAGATTCGATTATTGCTTGGATAATGATTCGTTCCAAATATCGTGAAGATATCTCGTCACATGAAAAAGTTTTCAATGTAAGCACTTGATTCCGATCGTTCAGTTTGTATGGTAGCTGTATGCTATAGTGATCCGATCCAAACAATATCTTCGGAGATTCGATTATTGCTTGGATAATGATTCGTTCCAAATATCCTGAAGATATCTCGTCAAATGAAAAAGTTTTCAATGTAAGCACTTGATTCCGATCGTTCAGTTTGTATGATAGCTGTATGCTATAGTGATCCGATCTGAACAATTTCTTCGGAGATTCGATTATTGCTTGGATAATGATTCGTTCCAAATATCCTGAAGATATCTCGTCAAATGAAAAAGTTTTCAATGTAAGCACTTGATTCCGACGTTCAGTTTGTATGGCAGCTATATGCTATAGTGATCCAATCTAAACAATTTCTTCGGAGATTCCAGTATTGACGTAGGTAATGATCAGTTCCAAATTTTGTGAAGATATCTCGTCATATGAAAAAGTTTTCTATGTAAGCACTTGATTCCGATCGCTCAGTTTGTATGGCAGCTATATGCTATAGTGATAATGATCTGCTCCGAATTACGTGAAGATATCTCGTTAAATGAAAAAGTTTTCTATACAAGCACTTGATTCCGAAGTTCAGTTTGTATGGCAGCTATATGCTATAATGATCCGATCTTAACAATTTGTTCGGAGATTCCAGTATTGCTTGAGATAATGATCCGCGCCAAATTTTGTGAAGATATCTCGTCATATGAAAACTTTTCTATGTAAGTACTTGATTCCGACGTTCAGTTTGTATGGCAGCTATATGCTATAGTGATCCGATCTGAACAATTTCTTCGGAGATTCCAGTATTGACGTAGGTAATGATCAGTTCCAAATTTTTTGAAACCATCTCGTCAAATGAAAAAGTTTTCAATGTAAGCACTTGATTGCGATCGTCCAATTTGTATGGTAGCTATAAGCTATAGTGATCCGATCTAAACAATTTCTTCGGAGATTCCAGTATATACTTAGATAATGATCCGTTCCAAATTTGGTGAATATATCTCGTCACATGAAAAAGTTTTCAATGTATGCACTTGATTCCGACGTTTAGTTTGTATGGCAGCTATATGCTATAGTGATCCGATCCTAGCAGTTTCTTCGGAGATTCCAGTATTGACGTAGGTTATGATCAGCTCCAAATTTTGTGAAGATATCTCGTCAAATGAAAAAGTTTTCAATGTAAGCACTTGATTGCGATCGTTCAATTTGTATGGTAGCTATATGCTATAGTGATCCGATCTAAACAATTTCTTCGGAGATTCCAGTATTGACTTAAATAATGATCCGTTCCAAATATGGAATGATATCTCGTCACATGAAAAAGTTTTCTATGTAAGCATTTGATTCCGATCGTTCAGTTTGTACGGTAGCTGTATGCTATAGTGTTCCGATCCAAACAATATCTTCGGAGATTCGATTATTGCTTGGATAATGATTCCTTCCAAATATCCTGAAGATATCTCGTCAAATGAAAGAGTTTTCAATGTAAGCACTTGATTCCGATCGTTCAGTTTGTTTGATAGCTGTATGCTATAGTGATCCGATCTGAACAATTTCTTCGGAGATTCCAGTATATACTTAGATAATGATCCGTTCCAAATTTGGTGAATATATCTCGTCACATGAAAAAGTTTTCAATGTAAGCACTTGATTCCGACGTTCAGTTTGTAATGCAGCTATATGCTATAGTGATCCGATCCTAGCAGTTTCTTCGAAGATTCGATTATTGCTTGGATAATGATTCGTTCCAAATATCGTGAAGATATCTCGTCAAATGAAAAAGTTTTTAATGTAAGCACTTGATTCCGATCGTTCAGTTTGTATGATAGCTGTATGCTATAGTGATCCGATCCAAACAATTTCTTTAGAGATTCGATTATTGCTTGGATAATGATTCGTTCCAAATATCCTGAAGATATCTCGTCAAATGAAAAAGTTCTCAATGTAAGCACTTGATTCCGATCGTTCAGTTTGTATGATAGCTGTATGCTATAGTGATCCGATCTGAACAATTTCTTCGGAGATTCCAGTATATACTTAGATAATGATCCGTTCCAAATTTGGTGATTACATCTCGTCACATGAAAAAGTTTTCAATGTAAGCACTTGATTCCGGCGTTCAGTTTGTATGGCAGCTATATGCTATAGTGATCCGATCCTAGCAGTTTCTTCGAAGATTCGATTATTGCTTGGATAATGATTCGTTCCAAATATCGTGAAGATATCTCGTCACATGAAAAAGTTTTCAATGTAAGCACTTGATTCCGATCGTTCAGTTTGTATGGTAGCTGTATGCTATAGTGATCCGATCCAAACAATATCTTCGGAGATTCGATTATTGCTTGGATAATGATTCGTTCCAAATATCCTGAAGATATCTCGTCAAATGAAAAAGTTTTCAATGTAAGCACTTGATTCCGATCGTTCAGTTTGTATGATAGCTGTATGCTATAGTGATCCGATCTGAACAATTTCTTCGGAGATTCGATTATTGCTTGGATAATGATTCGATCCAAATATCCTGAAGATATCTCGTCAAATGAAAAAGTTTTCAATGTAAGCACTTGATTCCGACGTTCAGTTTGTATGGCAGCTATATGCTATAGTGATCCGATCTGAACAATTTCTTCGGAGATTCTAGTATTGCCTTAGGTAATGATCTGCTCCAAATTACGTGAAGATAAATCGTCATATGAAAAAGTTTTTAATGTAAGTACTTGATTCCGACGTTCAGTTTGTGTGGCAGCTATATGCTTTACCGATCCGATCCAAACAATTCCTTCGGAGATTCCATTATTGCCGTAGGTAATGATCCGTTCCAAATTTCGTGAAGATATCTCGTCAAATTAAAAGTTTTCAATATAAGCACTTGATTCCGACGTTCAGTTTGTATGCCAGCTATATGTTATGGTGATCCGATCTAAACTATTTCTTCGGAGAATCGTCAAATGAAAAAGTTTTTAATGTAAGCACTTGATTGCGATCGTTCAATTTGTATGGTGCTATATGCTATAGTGATCCGATCTAAATGTAATGATCCGTTCCAAATTTGGTGAAGATATCTTGTCACATGAAAAAGTTTTCAATGCAAGCACTTGATTCTGATCGTTCAGTTTGTATGGTAGCTATATGCTATAGTGATACGATCCAAATAATTTCTTCGGAGATTCGATTATTGCTTGGATAAGGATTCTTTCCAAATAACGTCGAGATATCTCGTCAAATGAAAAAGTTTTCCATGCAAGGACTTGATTCCAAACGTTCAGTTTGTATGGCAGCTATATGCTATAGTGATAATGATCCGTTGCAAATTACGTGAAGATATCTCGTCATATGCAAAAGTTTTCTATGTAAGCACTTGATTCCGATCGCTCAGTTTGTATGGCAGCTATATGCTATAGTGATAATGATCCGTTGCAAATTACGTGAAGATATCTCGTCATATGCAAAAGTTTTCTATGTAAAAACTTGATTCCGATCGCTCAGTTTGTATGGCAGCTATATGCTATAGTGATAATGATCTGTTCTAAATTTCGTGAAGATATCTCGTTAAATAAAAAAGTTTTCTATGCAAGTACTTGATTCCGACGTTCAGTTTGTATTGCAGCTATCAGCTATAATGATCCGATCTGAACAATTTCTTCGGTGATTCCAGTAGTGCTTTAGATAATGATCCGCTCCAAATTTTGTGAAGATATCTCGTCATATGAAAAAGTTTTCTATGTAAGTACTTGATTCCGACGTTCAGTTTGTATGGCAGCTATATGCTATAGTGATCCGATCTGAACCATTTCTTTGAAGATTCCATTATTGCTTTAGATAATGATCTGTTCCAAATTACGTGAAGATATCTCGTCATATGAAAAAGTTTTCAATATAAGCACTTGATTGCGATCGTTCTATTTGTATGGCAGCTATATGCTATAGTGTTCCGATCTGAACAATTTCTTCGGAGATTCCATTATTGCCTTATGTAATTATCCATTCCAAATTACGTGAAGATATCTCGTTAAATGAAAAAGTATTCTATGCAAGAACTTGATTTCAAACGTTCAGTTTGTATGGCAGCTATATGCTTTACCGATCCGATCCAAACAATTCCTTCAGAGATTCCATTATTGCCTTATGTAGTGATCCAGTACAAATTACGTGAAGATATCTCGGTAAATGAAAAAGTATTCTATGCAAGCACTTGACTAAGATCGTTCAGTTTGTGTGGCAGCTATATGGTATAGTTATCCGATTTGAGCAATTTTTCGGAGATTCCAATATTGCCTTAAATAATGTTCCGTTCCAAAGTTCGTGAAGATATCTCGTCAAATGAAAAAGTTTTCAATGCAAGCACTTGATTCTGATCGTTCAGTTTGTATGGTAGCTATATGCTATAGTGGTACGATCCAAATAACTTCTTCGGAGATTCGATTATTGCTTGGATAAATATTCGTTCCACCTAACGTGAAGATATCTCGTTAAATGAAAAAGTTTTCAATGTAAGCACTTGATTCCGACGTTCTGTTTGTATGGCAGCTATATGCTATAGTGATCCGATCTAAACAATTTCTTCGGAGATTTTATTTTTGCTTAGATAATGATTCGTTCCAAATAACGTCGAGATATCTCGTCAAATGAAAAAGTTTTCCATGCAAGGACTTGATTCCAAAGGTTCAGTTTGTATGGCAGCTATATGCTTTACCGATCCGATCCAAACAATTCCTTCGGAGATTCCTTTATTGCCTTAGGTAATGATCCGTTCCAAATTACGTGAAGATATCTCGGTAAATGAAAAAGTTTTCTATGTAAGCACTTGATTCCGATCGCTCAGTTTGTATGGCAGCTATATGCTATAGTGATCCTATCTGAACAATTTCTTCGGAGATTCCAGTATTGCCTTAGGTAATGATCTGCTCCAAATTACGTGAAGATAAATCGTCATATGAAAAAGTTTTCTATGTAAGTACTTGATTCCGACGTTCAGTTTGTGTGGCAGCTATATGCTTTACCGATCCGATCCAAACAATTCCTTCGCAGATTCCATTATTGCCTTAGGTAATGATCCGTTCCAAATTACGTGAAGATATCTCGTCATATGAAAAAGTTTTCTATGTAAGCACTTGATTCCGATCGCTCAGTTTGTATGGCAGCTATATGCTATAGTGATAATGATCTGTTCCAAATTTCGTGAAGATATCTCGTCAAATGAAAAAGTTTTCTATGCAAGCACTTGATTCCGACGTTCAGTTTGTATGGCAGCTATATGCTATTATGATCTGATCTGAAACATTTCTTCGGAGATTCCAGTATTGCTTTAGATAATGATCCGCTCCAAATTTTGTGAAGATATCTCGTTAAATGAAAAAGTTTTCTATGCAAGCATTTGATTCCGATCGTTCAGTTTGTATGGCAGCTATATGCTATAGTGATAATGATCCGTTGCAAATTACGTGAAGATATCTCGTCATATGCAAAAGTTTTCTATGTAAGCACTTGATTCCGATCGTTCTATTTGTATGGCAGCTATATGCTATAGTGATCCGATCTGAACAATTTCTTCGGAGATTCCATTATTGCCTTATGTAATGATCCATTCCAAATTACGTGAAGATATCTCGTTAAATGAAAAAGTATTCTATGCAAGAACTTGATTTCAAACGTTTAGTTTGTATGGCAGCTATATGCTTTACCGATCCCATCCAAACAATTCCTTCAGAGCTATATGCTATAGTGATAATGATCTGTTCCAAATTACGTGAAGATAAATCGTCATATGAAAAAATTTCTATGCAAGTACTTGATTCCGACGTTCAGTTTGTATGGCAGCTATATGCTATAGTGATCCGCTCTGAACCATTTCTTCGAAGATTTCATTATTGCTTTAGATAATGATCTGTTCCAAATTACGTGAAGATATCTCGTCATATGAAAAAGTTTTCAATATAAGCACTTGATTACGATCGTTCTATTTATATGGCAGCTATATGCTATAGTGATCCGATCGGAACAATTTCTTCGGAGATTCCATTATTGCCTTATGTAATGATCCATTCCAAATTACGTGAAGATATCTCGTTAAATGAAAAAGTATTCTATGCAAGAACTTGATTTCAAACGTTCAGTTTGTATAGCAGCTATATGCTTTACCGATCCCATCCAAACAATTCCTGCAGAGATTCCATTATTGCCTTATGTAGTGATCCGTTACAAATTACGTGAAGATATCACGGTAAATGAAAAAGTATTCTATGCAAGCACTTGACTAAGATCGTTCAGTTTGTGTGGCAGCTATATGGTATAGTTATCCGATTTGAGCAATTTTTCGGAGATTCCACTATTGCCTTAGATAATGTTCCGTTCCAAAGTTCGTGAAGATATCTCGTCAAATGAAAAAGTTTTCAATGCAAGCACTTGATTCTGATCGTTCAGTTTGTATGGTAGCTATATGCTATAGTGGTACGATCCAAATAACTTCTTCGGAGATTCGATTATTGCTTGGATAAATATTCGTTCCACCTAACGTGAAGATATCTCGTCAAATGAAAAAGTTTTCAATGTAAGCACTTGATTCCGACGTTCTGTTTGTATGGCAGCTATATGCTATAGTGATCCGATCTAAACAATTTCTTCGGAGATTTTATTTTTGCTTGGATAATGATTCGTTCCAAATAACGTCGAGATATCTCGTCAAATGAAATAGTTTTCCATGCAAGGACTTGATTCCAAACGTTCAGTTTGTATGGCAGCTATATGCTTTACCGATCCGATCCAAACAATTCCTGCGGAGATTCCTTTATTGCCTTAGGTAATGATCCGTTCCAAATTACGTGAAGATATCTCGTCATATGAATAAGTTTTCTATGTAAGCACTTGATTCCGATCGCTCAGTTTGTATGGCAGCTATATGCTATAGTGATCCCATCTGAACAATTTCTTCGGAGATTCCAGTATTGCTTTAGATAATGATCCGCTCCAAATTTTCTGAAGATATCTCGTCATATGAAAAAGTTTTCAATATAAGCACTTGATTGCGATCGTTCAATTTGTATGGCAGCTATATGCTATGGTGATCCGATCTGAACAATTTCTTCGCAGATTCCATTATTGCCTTATGTTATGATCCATTCCAAATTACGTGACGATATCTCGTTAAATGAAAAAGTATTCTATGCAAGCACTTGACTAAGATCGTTCAGTTTGTGTGGCAGCTATATGCTATAGTTATCCGATTTGAGCAATTTCTTCGGAGATTCCATTATTGCCTTAGATAATGTTCCGTTCCAAAGTTCGTGAAGATATCTCGTTTAATGAAAAAGTATTCTATGCAAGCACTTGACTAAGATCGTTCAATTTGTATGGCAGCTATATGCTATGGTGATCCGATCTGAACAATTTCTTCGCAGATTCCATTATTGCCTTATGTTATGATCCATTCTAAATTACGTGACGATATCTCGTTAAATGAAAAAGTATTCTATGCAAGCACTTGACTAAGATCGTTCAGTTTGTGTGGCAGCTATATGCTATAGTTATCCGATTTGAGCAATTTCTTCGGAGATTCCATTATTGCCTTAGATAATGATCTGTTCTAAATTTCGTGAAGATATCTCGTCAAATGAAAAAGTATTCTATGCAAGCACTTGATTCCGACGTTAAGTTTGTATGGCAGCTATATGCTTTAATGATCTGATCTGAACAATTTCTTCGGAGATTCTATTATTGCCTTATGTAATGATCCATTCCAAATTACGTGACGATATCTCGTTAAATGAAAAAGTATTCTATACAAGGACTTGATTTCAAACGTTCAGTTTGTATGGCAGCTATATGCTTTACCGATCCGATCCAAACAATTCCTTCGGAGATTCCATTATTGCCTTATGTAGTGATCCGTTCCAAATTACGTGAAGATATCTTTTCAAATGAAAAAGTATTCTATGCAAGCACTTGACTAAGATCGTTCAGTTTGTGTGACAGCTATATGCTATAGTGATCCGATCTGAACAATTTCTTCGGAGATTCCATTATCGCCTTATGTAATGATCCATTCCAAATTACGTGACGATATCTCGTTAAATGAAAAAGTATTCTATACAAGGGCTTGATTCCAAACATTCAGTTTGTATGGCAGCTATATGCTTTACCGATCCGATCCAAACAATTCCTTCGGAGATTCCATTATTGCCTTATGTAGTGATCCGTTCCAAATTACGTGAAGATATCTCGTCAAATGAAAAAGTTTTCCATGCAAGGACTTGATTCCAAACGTTCAGTTTGTATGGCAGCTATATGCTTTACCGATCCGATCCAAACAATTCCTTCGTAGATTCCTTTATTGCCTTAGGTAATGATCCGTTCCAAATTACGTGAAGATATCTCGTCATATGAAAAAGTTTTCTATGTAAGCACTTGATTCCGATCGCTCAGTTTGTGTGACAGCTATATGCTATAATGATCTGATCTGAACAATTTCTTCGGAGATTCCATTATTGCCTTAGATAATGATCTGTTCTAAATTTCGTGAAGATATCTCGTCAAATGAAAAAGTATTCTATGCAAGCACTTGATTCCGACGTTAAGTTTGTATGGCAGCTATATGCTTTAATGATCTGATCTGAACAATTTCTTCGGAGATTCTATTATTGCCTTATGTAATGATCCATTCCAAATTACGTGACGATATCTCGTTAAATGAAAAAGTATTCTATACAAGGACTTGATTTCAAACGTTCAGTTTGTATGGCAGCTATATGCTTTACCGATCCGATCCAAACAATTCCTTCGGAGATTCCATTATTGCCTTATGTAGTGATCCGTTCCAAATTACGTGAAGATATCTCGTCAAATGAAAAAGTTTTCCATGCAAGGACTTGATTCCAAACGTTCAGTTTGTATGGCAGCTATATGCTTTACCGATCCGATCCAAACAATTCCTTCGTAGATTCCTTTATTGCCTTAGGTAATGATCCGTTCCAAATTACGTGAAGATATCTCGTCATATGAAAAAGTTTTCTATGTAAGCACTTGATTCCGATCGCTCAGTTTGTATGGCAGCTATATGCTATAGTGATCCGATCCAAACAATTCCTTCGGAGATTCCATTATTGTATTAGGTAATGATCCGTTCCAAATTACGGGATTATATCTTTTCAAATGAAAAAGTTTTTAATGTAAGCATTTGATTGCGTTTGTTCAGTTTGTATGGTAGCTGTATGCTATAGTGATCCGATCCAAACAATATCTTCGGATATTCGATTATTGCTTGGATAATGATTCGTTCCAAGTATCCTGAAGATATCTCGTCATATGAAAAAGTTTTCTATGTAAGCACTTGATTCCGATCGCTCAGTTTGTATGGCAGCTATATGCTTTACCGATCCGATCCAAACAATTCCTTCGTAGATTCCTTTATTGCCTTAGGTAATGATCCGTTCCAAATTACGTGAAGATATCTCGTCATATGAAAAAGTTTTCTATGTAAGCACTTGATTCCGACGTTCTGTTTGTATGGCAGCTATATGCTATAGTAATCCGATCTGAACAATTTCTGCGGAGATTCCAGTATTGACGTAGGTAATGATCAGTTCCAAATTTTGTGAAGATATCTCGTCAACTGAAAAAGGTTTCAATGTAAGCACTTGATTGCGATCGTTCAATTTGTATGGTGGCTATATGCTATAGTGATCCGATCTAAACAATTTCTTCGGAGATTCCACTATTGACTTAAATAATGGTCCGTTCCAAATTTGGTGAATATATCTCGTCACATGAAAAAGTTTTCAATGTAAGCACTTGACTCCGACATTCAGTTTGTATGGTAGCTATATGCTATTGTGATCCGATCCAAACAATATCTTCGGAGATTCGATTATTGCTTGGATAATGATTCTTTCCAAATATCCTGAAGATATCTCGTCAAATGAAAAAGTTTTCAATGCAAGCACTTGATTCCGATCGTTCAATTTGTATGGTAGCTATATGCTATAGTGACCCGATCCTAGCAATTTCTTCGGAGATCCGATTATTGCTTGGATAATGATCCATTCCAAATTTTGTGAAGATATCTCGTCATATGAAAAAGTTTTCAATATAAGCACTTGATTGCGATCGTTCAATTTGTATGGCAGCTATATGCTATAGTGATCCCATCTGAACAATTTCTTCGGAGATTCCAGTATTGCTTTAGATAATGATCCGCTCCAAATTTTCTGAAGATATCTCGTCATATGAAAAAGTTTTCAATATAAGCACTTGATTGCGATCGTTCAATTTGTATGGCAGCTATATGCTATAGTGATCCGATCTGAACAATTTCTTCGGAGATTCCATTATTGCCTTGTGTAATGATCCATTCCAAATTGCGTGACGATATCTCGTTAAATGAAAAAGTATTCTATACAAGGACTTGATTTCAAACGTTCAGTTTGTATGGCAGCTATATGCTTTACCGATCCGATCCAAACAATTCCTTCGGAGATTCCATTATTGCCTTATGTAGTGATCCGTTCCAAATTACGTGAAGATATCTCGTTAAATGAAAAAGTATTCTATGCAAGCACTTGACTAAGATCGTTCAGTTTGTGTGGCAGCTATATGCTATAGTTATCCGATTTGAGCAATTTCTTCGGAGATTCCATTATTGCCTTAGATAATGTTCCGTTCCAAAGTTCGTGAAGATATCTCGTTTAATGAAAAAGTATTCTATGCAAGCACTTGACTAAGATCGTTCAATTTGTATGGCAGCTATATGCTATGGTGATCCGATCTGAACAATTTCTTCGCAGATTCCATTATTGCCTTATGTTATGATCCATTCCAAATTACGTGACGATATCTCGTTAAATGAAAAAGTATTCTATGCAAGCACTTGACTAAGATCGTTCAGTTTGTGTGGCAGCTATATGCTATAGTGATCCGATCTGAACAATTTCTTCGGAGATTCCATTATTGCCTTATGTAATGATCCATTCCAAATTACGTGACGATATCTCGTTAAATGAAAAAGTATTCTATACAAGGACGATCCAAACAATTCCTTCGGAGATTCTATTATTGCCTATGAAAAAGTTTTTAATGTAAGCATTTGATTGCGTTTGTTTAGTTTGTATGGTAGCTGTATGCTATAGTGATCCGATCCAAACAATATCTTCGGAGATTCGATTATTGCTTGGATACTGATTCGTTCCAAATAGCCTGAAGATATCTCATCAAATGAAAAAGTTTTAAATGTAAGCACTTGATTCCGATCGTTCAGTTTGTATGATAGCTGAATGCTATAGTGATCTGATCCAAACAATTTCTTTGGAGATTCGATTATTGCTTGTATAATGATTCGTTCCAAATATCGTGAAGATATCTCATCAAATGAAAAAGTTTTTAATGTAAGCACTTGATTCCGATCGTTCAGTTTGTATGATAGCTGAATGCTATAGTGATCTGATCCAAACAATTTTTTTGGAGATTCGATTATTGCTTGGATAATGATTCGTTCCAAATATCCTGAAGATATCTCATCAAATGAAAAAGTTTTCAATGTAAGCACTTGATTCCGATCGTTCAGTTTGTATGGTAGCTATATGCTATAGTGCTCCGATCCAAGCTATTTCTTCGGAGATTTTAGTATTGACGTAGGTAATGATCAGTTCCAAATTTTGTGAAGATATCTCGTCAAATGAAAAAGTTTTCAATGTAAGCATTTGATTGCGATCGTTGAATTTGTATGGTAGCTATATGCTATAGTGATCCGATGTAAACAATTTCTTCGGAGATTCCAGTATTGACGTAGGTAATGATCAGTTCCAAATTTTGTGAAGATATCTCGTCATATGAAAAAGTTTTCTATGTAAGCACTTGATTCCGACGTTCAGTTTGTATGGTAGCTGTATGCTATTGTGATCCGATCCAAACAATATCTTCGGAGATTCGATTATTGCTTGGATAATGATTCGTTCCAAATATCCTGAAGATATCTCGTCAAATGAAAAAGTTTTCAATGCAAGCACTTGATTCCGATCGTTCAATTTGTATGGTAGCTATATGCTATAGTGATCCGATCCAAACAATTTCTTTGGAGATTCGATTATTGCTTGGATAATGATTCGTTCCAAATATCGTGAAGATATCTCATCAAATGAAAAAGTTTTTAATGTAAGCACTTGATTCCGATCGTTCAGTTTGTATGATAGCTGAATGCTATAGTGATCTGATCCAAACAATTTCTTTGGAGATTCGATTATTGCTTGGATAATGATTCGTTCCAAATATCCTGAAGATATCTCATCAAATGAAAAAGTTTTCAATGTAAGCACTTGATTCCGATCGTTCAATTTGTATGGTAGCTATATGCTATAGTGCTCCGATCCAAGCTATTTCTTCGGAGATTTTAGTATTGACGTAGGTAATGATCAGTTCCAAATTTTGTGAAGATATCTCGTCAAATGAAAATTTTTCAATGTAAGCATTTGATTGCGATCGTTGAATTTGTATGGTAGCTATATGCTATAGTGATCCGATCTAAACAATTTCTTCGGAGATTCCAGTATTAACGTAGGTAATGATCAGTTCCAAATTTTGTGAAGATATCTCGTCATATGAAAAAGTTTTCTATGTAAGCACTTGATTCCGAAGTTCAGTTTGTATGGCAGCTATATGCTATAATGATCCGATCTGAACAATTTCTTCGGAGATTCCAGTATTGCTTGAGATAATGATCCGCGCCAAATTTTGTGAAGATATCTCGTCATATGAAAACTTTTCTATTTAAGTACTTGATTCCGACGTTCAGTTTGTATGGCAGCTATATGCTATAGTGATCCGATCTGAACAATTTCTTCGGAGATTCCAGTATTGACGTAGGTAATGATCAGTTCCACATTTTTTGAAACCATCTCGTCAAATGAAAAAGATTTCAATGTTAGCACTTGATTCCGACGTTCAGTTTGTATGGCAGCTATATGCTATAGTGATAACGATCTGTTCCAAATTACGTGAAGATATCTCGTTAAATGAAAAAGTTTTCTATGCAAGCACTTGATTCCGAAGTTCAGTTTGTATGGCAGCTATATGCTATAATGATCCGATCTGAACAATTTCTTCGGAGATTCCAGTATTGCTTGAGATAATGATCCGCGCCAAATTTTGTGAAGATATCTCGTCATATGAAAACTTTTCTATGTAAGTACTTGATTCTGACGTTCAGTTTGTATGGCAGCTATATGCTATAGTGATCCGATCTGAACAATATCTTCGGAGATTCGATTATTGCTTGGATAATGATTCGTTCCACATATCCTGAAGATATCTCGTCAAATGAAAAAGTTTTCAATGCAAGCACTTGATTCCGATCGTTCAATTTGTATGGTAGCTATATGCTATAGTGATCCGATCCAAACAATTTCTTTGGAGATTCGATTATTGCTTGGATAATGATTCGTTCCAAATATCGTGAAGATATCTCATCAAATGAAAAAGTTTTTAATGTAAGCACTTGATTCCGATCGTTCAGTTTGTATGATAGCTGAATGCTATAGTGATCTGATCCAAACAATTTCTTTGGAGATTCGATTATTGCTTGGATAATGATTCGTTCCAAATATCCTGAAGATATCTCATCAAATGAAAAAGTTTTCAATGTAAGCACTTGATTCCGATCGTTCAGTTTGTATGGTAGCTATATGCTATAGTGCTCCGATCCAAGCTATTTCTTCGGAGATTTTAGTATTGACGTAGGTAATGATCAGTTCCAAATTTTGTGAAGATATCTCGTCAAATGAAAAAGTTTTCAATGTAAGCTTTTGATTGCGATCGTTGAATTTGTATGGTAGCTATATGCTATAGTGATCCGATGTAAACAATTTCTTCGGAGATTCCAGTATTGACGTAGGTAATGATCAGTTCCAAATTTTGTGAAGATATCTCGTCATATGAAAAAGTTTTCTATGTAAGCACTTGATTCCGACGTTCAGTTTGTATGGTAGCTGTATGCTATTGTGATCCGATCCAAACAATATCTTCGGAGATTCGATTATTGCTTGGATAATGATTCGTTCCAAATATCCTGAAAATATCTCGTCAAATGAAAAAGTTTTCAATGCAAGCACTTGATTCCGATCGTTCAATTTGTATGGTAGCTATATGCTATAGTGATCCGATCCAAACAATTTCTTTGGAGATTCGATTATTGCTTGGATAATGATTCGTTCCAAATATCGTGAAGATATCTCATCAAATGAAAAAGTTTTTAATGTAAGCACTTGATTCCGATCGTTCAGTTTGTATGATAGCTGAATGCTATAGTGATCTGATCCAAACAATTTCTTTGGAGATTCGATTATTGCTTGGATAATGATTCGTTCCAAATATCCTGAAGATATCTCATCAAATAAAAAAGTTTTCAATGTAAGCACTTGATTCCGATCGTTGAATTTGTATGGTAGCTATATGCTATAGTGCTCCGATCCAAGCTGTTTCTTCGGAGATTTTAGTATTGACGTAGGTAATGATCAGTTCCAAATTTTGTGAAGATATCTCGTCAAATGAAAAAGTTTTCAATGTAAGCATTTGATTGCGATCGTTGAATTTGTATGGTAGCTATATGCTATAGTGATCCGATGTAAACAATTTCTTCGGAGATTCCAGTATTGACGTAGGTAATGATCAGTTCCAAATTTTGTGAAGATATCTCGTCAAATGAAAAAGTTTTCAATGTAAGCATTTGATTGCGATCGTTGAATTTGTATGGTAGCTATATGCTATAGTGATCCGATGTAAACAATTTCTTCGGAGATTCCAGTATTTACGTAGGTAATGATCAGTTCCAAATTTTGTGAAGATATCTCGTCATATGAAAAAGTTTTCTATGTAAGCACTTGATTCCGACCTTCAGTTTGTATGGTAGCTGTATGCTATTGTGATCCGATCCAAACAATTTCTTTGGAGATTCGATTATTGCTTGGATAATGATTCGTTCCAAATTTTGTGTAGATATCTCGTCAAATGAAAATTTTTCAATGTAAGCATTTGATTGCGATCGTTGAATTTGTATGGTAGCTATATGCTATAGTGATCCGATCTAAACAATTTCTTCGGAGATTCCAGTATTTACGTAGGTAATGATCAGTTCCAAATTTTGTGAAGATATCTCGTCATATGAAAAAGTTTTCTATGTAAGCACTTGATTCCGACGTTCAGTTTGTATGGTAGCTGTATGCTATTGTGATCCGATCCAAACAATTTCTTTGGAGATTCGATTATTGCTTGGATAATGATTCGTTCCAAATTTTGTGAAGATATCTCGTCAAATGAAAAAGTTTTCAATGTAAGCATTTGATTGCGATCGTTGAATTTGTATGGTAGCTATATGCTATAGTGATCCGATGTAAACAATTTCTTCGGAGATTCCAGTATTTACGTAGGTAATGATCAGTTCCAAATTTTGTGAAGATATCTCGTCATATGAAAAAGTTTTCTATGTAAGCACTTGATTCCGACGTTCAGTTTGTATGGTAGCTGTATGCTATTGTGATCCGATCCAAACAATATCTTCGGAGATTCGATTATTGCTTGGATAATGATTCGTTCCAAATATCCTGAAGATATCTCGTCAAATGAAAAAGTTTTCAATGTAAGCATTTGATTGCGATCGTTGAATTTGTATGGTAGCTATATGCTATAGTGATCCGATGTAAACAATTTCTTCGGAGATTCCAGTATTTACGTAGGTAATGATCAGTTCCAAATTTTGTGAAGATATCTCGTCATATGAAAAAGTTTTCTATGTAAGCACTTGATTCCGACGTTCAGTTTGTATGGTAGCTGTATGCTATTGTGATCTGATCCAAACAATTTCTTTGGAGATTCGATTATTGCTTGGATAATGATTCGTTCCAAATTTTGTGAAGATATCTCGTCAAATGAAAATTTTTCAATGTAAGCATTTGATTGCGATCGTTGAATTTGTATGGTAGCTATATGCTATAGTGATCCAATCTAAACAATTTCTTCGGAGATTCCAGTATTAACGTAGGTAATGATCAGTTCCAAATTTTGTGAAGATATCTCGTCATATGAAAAAGTTTTCTATGTAAGAACTTGATTCCGAAGTTCAGTTTGTATGGCAGCTATATGCTATAATGATCCGATCCAAGCTATTTCTTCGGAGATTTTAGTATTGACGTAGGTAATGATCAGTTCCAAATTTGGTGAATATATCTCGTCACATGAAAAAGTTTTCAATGTAAGCACTTGATTCCGACATTCAGTTTGTATGGCAGCTATATGCTATAGTGATAACGATCTGTTCCAAATTACGTGAAGATATCTCGTTAAATGAAAAAGTTTTCTATGCAAGCACTTGATTCCGAAGTTCAGTTTGTATGGCAGCTATATGCTATAATGATCCGATCTGAACAATTTCTTCGGAGATTCCAGTATTGCTTGAGATAATGATCCGCGCCAAATTTTGTGAAGATATCTCGTCATATGAAAACTTTTCTATGTAAGTACTTGATTCCGACGTTCAGTTTGTATGGCAGCTATATGCTATAGTGATCCGATCTGAACAATTTCTTCGGAGATTCCAGTATTGACGTAGGTAATGATCAGTTCCAAATTTTTTGAAACCATCTCGTCAAATGAAAAAGATTTCAATGTTAGCACTTGATTCCGACGTTCAGTTTGTATGGCAGCTATATGCTATAGTGATAACGATCTGTTCCAAATTACGTGAAGATATCTCGTTAAATGAAAAAGTTTTCTATGTAAGTACTTGATTCCGACGTTCAGTTTGTATGGCAGCTATATGCTATAGTGATCCGATCTGAACAATTTCTTCGGAGATTCCAGAATTGACGTAGGTAATGATCAGTTACAAATTTTTTGAAACCATCTCGTCAAATGAAAAAGATTTCAATGTAAGCACTTGATTGCGATCGTTGTATGGTAGCTATATGCTATAGTGATCCGATCCTAGCAATTTCTTCGGAGATTCGATTATTGCTTGGATAATGATTCGTTCCAAATATTGTGAAGATATCTCAGCAAATGCAAAAGTTTTTAATGTAAGCATTTGATTGCGTTTGTTCAGTTTGTATGGTAGCTGTATGCTATAGTGATCCGATCCAAACAATATCTTCGGAGATTCGATTATTGCTTGGATAATGATTCGTTCCAAATATCGTGAAGATATCTCAGCAAATGCAAAAGTTTTCAATGTAAGCACTTGATTCCGATCGTTCAGTTTGTATGGTAGCTATATGCTATAGTGCTCCGATCCAAGCTATTTCTTCGGAGATTTTAGTATTGACGTAGGTAATGATCAGTTCCAAATTTTGTGAAGATATCTCGTCAAATGAAAAAGTTTTCAATGTAAGCATTTGATTGCGATCGTTGAATTTGTATGGTAGCTATATGCTATAGTGATCCGATGTAAACAATTTCTTCGGAGATTCCAGTATTGCTTGAGATAATGATCCGCGCCAAATTTTGTGAAGATATCTCGTCATATGAAAACTTTTCTATGTAAGTACTTGATTCCGACGTTCAGTTTGTATGGTAGCTGTATGCTATTGTGATCCGATCCAAACAATATCTTCGGAGATTCGATTATTGCTTGGAAATGATTCGTTCCAAATATCCTGAAGATATCTCGTCAAATGAAAAAGTTTTCAATGCAAGCACTTGATTCCGATCGTTCAATTTGTATGGTAGCTATATGCTATAGTGATCCGATCCTAGCAATTTCTTCGGAGATTCGATTATTGCTTGGATAATGATTCGTTCCAAATATTGTGAAGATATCTCAGCAAATGCAAAAGTTTTTAATGTAAGCATTTGATTGCGTTTGTTCAGTTTGTATGGTAGCTGTATGCTATAGTGATCCGATCCAAACAATATCTTCGGAGATTCGATTATTGCTTGGATAATGATTCGTTCCAAATATCGTGAAGATATCTCATCAAATGAAAAAGTTTTTAATGTAAGCACTTGATTCCGATCGTTCAGTTTGTATGATAGCTGAATGCTATAGTGATCTGATCCAAACAATTTCTTTGGAGATTCGATTATTGCTTGGATAATGATTCGTTCCAAATATCCTGAAGATATCTCATCAAATGAAAAAGTTTTCAATGTAAGCACTTGATTCCGATCGTTCAGTTTGTATGGTAGCTATATGCTATAGTGCTCCGATCCAAGCTATTTCTTCGGAGATTTTAGTATTGACGTAGGTAATGATCAGTTCCAAATTTTGTGAAGATATCTCGTCAAATGAAAAAGTTTTCAATGTAAGCATTTGATTGCGATCGTTGAATTTGTATGGTAGCTATATGCTATAGTGATCCGATGTAAACAATTTCTTCGGAGATTCCAGTATTGACGTAGGTAATGATCAGTTCCAAATTTTGTGAAGATATCTCGTCATATGAAAAAGTTTTCTATGTAAGCACTTGATTCCGACGTTCAGTTTGTATGGTAGCTGTATGCTATTGTGATCCGATCCAAACAATATCTTCGGAGATTCGATTATTGCTTGGAAATGATTCGTTCCAAATATCCTGAAGATATCTCGTCAAATGAAAAAGTTTTCAATGCAAGCACTTGATTCCGATCGTTCAATTTGTATGGTAGCTATATGCTATAGTGATCCGATCCTAGCAATTTCTTCGGAGATTCGATTATTGCTTGGATAATGATTCGTTCCAAATATTGTGAAGATATCTCAGCAAATGAAAAAGTTTTTAATGTAAGCACTTGATTCCGATCGTTCAGTTTGTATGATAGCTGAATGCTATAGTGATCCGATCCAAACAATATCTTCGGAGATTCGATTATTGCTTGGATAATGATTCGTTCCAAATATCGTGAAGATATCTCAGCAAATGCAAAAGTTTTCAATGTAAGCACTTGATTCCGATCGTTCAGTTTGTATGGTAGCTATATGCTATAGTGCTCCGATCCAAGCTATTTCTTCGGAGATTTTAGTATTGACGTAGGTAATGATCAGTTCCAAATTTTGTGAAGATATCTCGTCAAATGAAAAAGTTTTCAATGTAAGCATTTGATTGCGATCGTTGAATTTGTATGGTAGCTATATGCTATAGTGATCCGATGTAAACAATTTCTTCGGAGATTCCAGTATTGCTTGAGATAATGATCCGCGCCAAATTTTGTGAAGATATCTCGTCATATGAAAACTTTTCTATGTAAGTACTTGATTCCGACGTTCAGTTTGTATGGTAGCTGTATGCTATTGTGATCCGATCCAAACAATATCTTCGGAGATTCGATTATTGCTTGGAAATGATTCGTTCCAAATATCCTGAAGATATCTCGTCAAATGAAAAAGTTTTCAATGCAAGCACTTGATTCCGATCGTTCAATTTGTATGGTAGCTATATGCTATAGTGATCCGATCCTAGCAATTTCTTCGGAGATTCGATTATTGCTTGGATAATGATTCGTTCCAAATATTGTGAAGATATCTCAGCAAATGCAAAAGTTTTTAATGTAAGCATTTGATTGCGTTTGTTCAGTTTGTATGGTAGCTGTATGCTATAGTGATCCGATCCAAACAATATCTTCGGAGATTCGATTATTGCTTGGATAATGATTCGTTCCAAATATCGTGAAGATATCTCATCAAATGAAAAAGTTTTTAATGTAAGCACTTGATTCCGATCGTTCAGTTTGTATGATAGCTGAATGCTATAGTGATCTGATCCAAACAATTTCTTTGGAGATTCGATTATTGCTTGGATAATGATTCGTTCCAAATATCCTGAAGATATCTCATCAAATGAAAAAGTTTTCAATGTAAGCACTTGATTCCGATCGTTCAGTTTGTATGGTAGCTATATGCTATAGTGCTCCGATCCAAGCTATTTCTTCGGAGATTTTAGTATTGACGTAGGTAATGATCAGTTCCAAATTTTGTGAAGATATCTCGTCAAATGAAAAAGTTTTCAATGTAAGCATTTGATTGCGATCGTTGAATTTGTATGGTAGCTATATGCTATAGTGATCCGATGTAAACAATTTCTTCGGAGATTCCAGTATTGACGTAGGTAATGATCAGTTCCAAATTTTGTGAAGATATCTCGTCATATGAAAAAGTTTTCTATGTAAGCACTTGATTCCGACGTTCAGTTTGTATGGTAGCTGTATGCTATTGTGATCCGATCCAAACAATATCTTCGGAGATTCGATTATTGCTTGGAAATGATTCGTTCCAAATATCCTGAAGATATCTCGTCAAATGAAAAAGTTTTCAATGCAAGCACTTGATTCCGATCGTTCAATTTGTATGGTAGCTATATGCTATAGTGATCCGATCCTAGCAATTTCTTCGGAGATTCGATTATTGCTTGGATAATGATTCGTTCCAAATATTGTGAAGATATCTCAGCAAATGAAAAAGTTTTTAATGTAAGCACTTGATTTTGATCGTTCAGTTTGTATGATAGCTGAATGCTATAGTGATCTGATCCAAACAATTTCTTTGGAGATTCGATTATTGCTTGGATATTGATTCGTTCCAAATATCCTGAAGATATCTCATCAAATGAAAAAGTTTTCAATGTAAGCACTTGATTCCGATCGTTCAGTGTGTATGGTAGCTATATGCTATAGTGCTCCGATCCAAGCTATTTCTTCGGAGATTTTAGTATTGACGTAGGTAATGATCAGTTCCAAATTTTGTGAAGATATCTCGTCAAATGAAAATTTTTCAATGTAAGCATTTGATTGCGATCGTTGAATTTGTATGGTAGCTATATGCTATAGTGATCCGATCTAAACAATTTCTTCGGAGATTCCAGTATTAACGTAGGTAATGATCAGTTCCAAATTTTGTGAAGATATCTCGTCATATGAAAAAGTTTTCTATGTAAGCACTTGATTCCGAAGTTCAGTTTGTATGGCAGCTATATGATATAATGATCCGATCTGAACAATTTCTTCGGAGATTTTAGTATTGACGTAGGTAATGATCAGTTCCAAATTTTGTGAAGATATCTCGTCAAATGAAAATTTTTCAATGTAAGCATTTGATTGCGATCGTTGAATTTGTATGGTAGCTATATGCTATAGTGATCCGATCTAAACAATTTCTTCGGAGATTCCAGTATTAACGTAGGTAATGATCCGCGCCAAATTTTGTGAAGATATCTCGTCATATGAAAACTTTTCTATGTAAGTACTTGATTCCGACGTTCAGTTTGTATGGCAGCTATATGCTATAGTGATCCGATCTGAACAATTTCTTCGGAGATTCCAGTATTGACGTAGGTAATGATCAGTTCCACATTTTTTGAAACCATCTCGTCAAATGAAAAAGATTTCAATGTTAGCACTTGATTGCGATCGTTCAATTTGTATGGTTGCTATATGCTATTGTGATCCGATCTAAACAATTTCTTCGGAGATTCCAGTATATACTTAGGTAATGATCCGTTCCAAATTTGGTGAATATATCTCGTCACATGAAAAAGTTTTCAATGTAAGCACTTGATTCCGACGTTCAGTTTGTATGACAGCTATATGCTATAGTGATAACGATCTGTTCCAAATTACGTGAAGATATCTCGTTAAATGAAAAAGTTTTCTATGCAAGCACTTGATTCCGAAGTTCAGTTTGTATGGCAGCTATATGCTATAATGATCCGATCTGAACAATTTCTTCGGAGATTCCAGTATTGCTTGAGATAATGATCCGCGCCAAATTTTGTGAAGATATCTCGTCATATGAAAACTTTTCTATGTAAGTACTTGATTCCGACGTTCAGTTTGTATGGCAGCTATATGCTATAGTGATCCGATCTGAACAATTTCTTCGGAGATTCCAGTATTGACGTAGGTAATGATCAGTTCCAAATTTTTTGAAACCATCTCGTCAAATGAAAAAGATTTCAATGTTAGCACTTGATTCCGACGTTCAGTTTGTATGGCAGCTATATGCTATAGTGATAACGATCTGTTCCAAATTACGTGAAGATATCTCGTTAAATGAAAAAGTTTTCTATGTAAGTACTTGATTCCGACGTTCAGTTTGTATGGCAGCTATATGCTATAGTGATCCGATCTGAACAATTTCTTCGGAGATTCCAGAATTGACGTAGGTAATGATCAGTTCCAAATTTTTTGAAACCATCTCGTCAAATGAAAAAGATTTCAATGTAAGCACTTGATTGCGATCGTTGTATGGTAGCTATATGCTATAGTGATCCGATCCTAGCAATTTCTTTGGAGATTGGATTATTGCTTGGATAATGATTCGTTCCAAATATTGTGAAGATATCTCAGCAAATGCAAAAGTTTTTAATGTAAGCATTTGATTGCGTTTGTTCAGTTTGTATGGTAGCTGTATGCTATAGTGATCCGATCCAAACAATATCTTCGGAGATTCGATTATTGCTTGGATAATGATTCGTTCCAAATATTGTGAAGATATCTCAGCAAATGAAGAAGTTTTTAATGTAAGCACTTGATTCCGATCGTTCAGTTTGTATGATAGCTGAATGCTATAGTGATCTGATCCAAACAATTTCTTTGGAGATTCGATTATTGCTTGGATAATAATTCGTTCCAAATATCGTGAAGATATCTCATCAAATGAAAAAGTTTTTAATGTAAGCACTTGATTCCGATCGTTCAGTTTGTATGATAGCTGAATGCTATAGTGATCTGATCCAAACAATTTCTTTGGAGATTCGATTATTGCTTGGATAATGATTCGTTCCAAATATCCTGAAGATATCTCATCAAATGAAAAAGTTTTCAATGTAAGCACTTGATTCCGATCGTTCAGTTTGTATGGTAGCTATATGCTATAGTGCTCCGATCCAAGCTATTTCTTCGGAGATTTTAGTATTGACGTAGGTAATGATCAGTTCCAAATTTTGTGAAGATATCTCGTCAAATGAAAATTTTTCAATGTAAGCATTTGATTGCGATCGTTGAATTTGTATGGTAGCTATATGCTATAGTGATCCGATCTAAACAATTTCTTCGGAGATTCCAGTATTAACGTAGGTAATGATCAGTTCCAAATTTTGTGAAGATATCTCGTCATATGAAAAAGTTTTCTATGTAAGCACTTGATTCCGAAGTTCAGTTTGTATGGCAGCTATATGCTATAATGATCCGATCTGAACAATTTCTTCGGAGATTCCAGTATTGCTTGAGATAATGATCCGCGCCAAATTTTGTGAAGATATCTCGTCATATGAAAACTTTTCTATGTAAGTACTTGATTCCGACGTTCAGTTTGTATGGCAGCTATATGCTATAGTGATCCGATCTGAACAATTTCTTCGGAGATTCCAGTATTGACGTAGGTTATGATCAGTTCCAAATTTTTTGAAACCATCTCGTCAAATGAAAAAGATTTCAATGTTAGCACTTGATTGCGATCGTTCAATTTGTATGGTTGCTATATGCTATAGTGATCCGATCTAAACAATTTCTTCGGAGATTCCAGTATATACTTAGGTAATGATCCGTTCCAAATTTGGTGAATATATCTCGTCACATGAAGAAGTTTTCAATGTAAGCACTTGATTCCGACGTTCAGTTTGTATGGCAGCTATATGCTATAGTGATAACGATCTGTTCCAAATTACGTGAAGATATCTCGTTAAATGAAAAAGTTTTCTATGCAAGCACTTGATTCCGAAGTTCAGTTTGTATGGCAGCTATATGCTATAATGATCCGATCTGAACAATTTCTTCGGAGATTCCAGTATTGCTTGAGATAATGATCCGCGCCAAATTTTGTGAAGATATCTCGTCATATGAAAACTTTTCTATGTAAGTACTTGATTCCGACGTTCAGTTTGTATGGCAGCTATATGCTATAGTGATCCGATCTGAACAATTTCTTCGGAGATTCCAGTATTGACGTAGGTAATGATCAGTTCCAAATTTTTTGAAACCATCTCGTCAAATGAAAAAGATTGCAATGTTAGCACTTGATTCCGACGTTCAGTTTGTATGGCAGCTATATGCTATAGTGATAACGATCTGTTCCAAATTACGTGAAGATATCTCGTTAAATGAAAAAGTTTTCTATGTAAGTACTTGATTCCGACGTTCAGTTTGTATGGCAGCTATATGCTATAGTGATCCGATCTGAACAATTTCTTCGGAGATTCCAGAATTGACGTAGGTAATGATCAGTTCCAAATTTTTTGAAACCATCTCGTCAAATGAAAAAGATTTCAATGTAAGCACTTGATTGCGATCGTTGTATGGTAGCTATATGCTATAGTGATCCGATCCTAGCAATTTCTTCGGAGATTCGATTATTGCTTGGATAATGATTCGTTCCAAATATTGTGAAGATATCTCAGCAAATGAAAAAGTTTTTAATGTAAGCACTTGATTCCGATCGTTCAGTTTGTATGATAGCTGAATGCTATAGTGATCTGATCCAAACAATTTCTTTGGAGATTCGATTATTGCTTGGATAATGATTCGTTCCCAATATCGTGAAGATATCTCATCAAATGAAAAAGTTTTTAATGTAAGCACTTGATTCCGATCGTTCAGTTTGTATGATAGCTGAATGCTATAGTGATCTGATCCAAACAATTTCTTTGGAGATTCGATTATTGCTTGGATAATGATTCGTTCCAAATATCCTGAAGATATCTCATCAAATGAAAAAGTTTTCAATGTAAGCACTTGATTCCGATCGTTCAGTTTGTATGGTAGCTATATGCTATAGTGCTCCGATCCAAGCTATTTCTTCGGAGATTTTAGTATTGACGTAGGTAATGATCAGTTCCAAATTTTGTGAAGATATCTCGTCAAATGAAAAAGTTTTCAATGTAAGCATTTGATTGCGATCGTTGAATTTGTATGGTAGCTATATGCTATAGTGATCCGATGTAAACAATTTCTTCGGAGATTCCAGTATTGACGTAGGTAATGATCAGTTCCAAATTTTGTGAAGATATCTCGTCATATGAAAAAGTTTTCTATGTAAGCACTTGATTCCGACGTTCAGTTTGTATGGTAGCTGTATGCTATTGTGATCCGATCCAAACAATATCTTCGGAGATTCGATTATTGCTTGGATAATGATTCGTTCCAAATATCCTGAAGATATCTCGTCAAATGAAAAAGTTTTCAATGCAAGCACTTGATTCCGATCGTTCAATTTGTATGGTAGCTATATGCTATAGTGATCCGATCCTAGAAATTTCTTCGGAGATTCGATTATTGCTTGGATAATGATTCGTTCCAAATATTGTGAAGATATCTCAGCAAATGAAAAAGTTTTTAATGTAAGCACTTGATTCCGATCGTTCAGTTTGTATGATAGCTGAATGCTATAGTGATCTGATCCAAACAATTTCTTTGGAGATTCGATTATTGCTTGGATAATGATTCTTTCCAAATATCGTGAAGATATCTCATCAAATGAAAAAGTTTTTAATGTAAGCACTTGATTCCGATCGTTCAGTTTGTATGATAGCTGAATGCTATAGTGATCTGATCCAAACAATTTCTTTGGAGATTCGATTATTGCTTGGATAATGATTCGTTCCAAATATCCTGAAGATATCTCATCAAATGAAAAAGTTTTCAATGTAAGCACTTGATTCCGATCGTTCAGTTTGTATGGTAGCTAAATGCTATAGTGCTCCGATCCAAGCTATTTCTTCGGAGATTTTAGTATTGACGTAGGTAATGATCAGTTCCAAATTTTGTGAAGATATCTCGTCAAATGAAAATTTTTCAATGTAAGCATTTGATTGCGATCGTTGAATTTGTATGGTAGCTATATGCTATAGTGATCCGATCTAAACAATTTCTTCGGAGATTCCAGTATTAACGTAGGTAATGATTAGTTCCAAATTTTGTGAAGATATCTCGTCATATGAAAAAGTTTTCTATGCAAGCACTTGATTCCGAAGTTCAGTTTGTGTGGCAGCTATATGCTATAATGATCCGATCTGAACAATTTCTTCGGAGATTCCAGTATTGCTTGAGATAATGATCCGCGCCAAATTTTGTGAAGATATCTCGTCATATGAAAACTTTTCTATGTAAGTACTTGATTCCGACGTTCAGTTTGTATGGCAGCTATATGCTATAGTGATCCGATCTGAACAATTTCTTCGGAGATTCCAGTATTGACGTAGGTAATGATCAGTTCCACATTTTTTGAAACCATCTCGTCAAATGAAAAAGATTTCAATGTTAGCACTTGATTGCGATCGTTCAATTTGTATGGTTGCTATATGCTATAGTGATCCGATCTAAACAATTTCTTCGGAGATTCCAGTATATACTTAGGTAATGATCCGTTCCAAATTTGGTGAATATATCTCGTCACATGAAAAAGTTTTCAATGTAAGCACTTGATTCCGACGTTCAGTTTGTATGGCAGCTATATGCTATAGTGATAACGATCTGTTCCAAATTACGTGAAGATATCTCGTTAAATGAAAAAGTTTTCTATGCAAGCACTTGATTCCGAAGTTCAGTTTGTATGGCAGCTATATGCTATAATGATCCGATCTGAACAATTTCTTCGGAGATTCCAGTATTGCTTGAGATAATGATCCGCGCCAAATTTTGTGAAGATATCTCGTCATATGAAAAAGTTTTCTATGCAAGCACTTGATTCCGAAGTTCAGTTTGTATGGCAGCTATATGCTATAATGATCCGATCTGAACAATTTCTTCGGAGATTCCAGTATTGCTTGAGATAATGATCCGCGCCAAATTTTGTGAAGATATCTCGTCATATGAAAACTTTTCTATGTAAGTACTTGATTCCGACGTTCAGTTTGTATGGCAGCTATATGCTATAGTGATCCGATCTGAACAATTTCTTCGGAGATTCCAGTATTGACGTAGGTAATCATCAGTTCCAAATTTTTTGAAACCATCTCGTCAAATGAAAAAGATTTCAATGTAAGCACTTGATTGCGGTCGTTGTATGGTAGCTATATGCTATAGTGATCCGATCCTAGCAAATTCTTCGGAGATTCGATTATTGCTTGGATAATGATTCGTTCCAAATATTGTGAAGATATCTCAGCAAATGCAAAAGTTTTTAATGTAAGCATTTGATTGCGTTTGTTCAGTTTGTATGGTAGCTGTATGCTATAGTGATCCGATCCAAACAATATCTTCGGAGATTCGATTATTGCTTGGATAATGATTCGTTCCAAATATCCTGAAGATATCTCGTCAAATGAAAAAGTTTTCAATGTAAGCACTTGATTCCGACGTTCTGTTTGTATGGCAGCTATATGCTATAGTAATCCGATCTGAACAATTTCTGCGGAGATTCCAGTATTGACTTAGGTATTGATCAGTTCCAAATTTTGTGAAGATATCTCGTTAACTGAAAAAGGTTTCAATGTAAGCACTTGATTGCGATCGTTCAATTTGTATGGTGGCTATATGCTATAGTGATCCGATCTAAACAATTTCTTCGGAGATTCCATTATTGACTTAGATAATGGTCCGTTCCAAATTTGGTGAATATATCTCGTCACATGAAAAAGTTTTCAATGTAAGCACTTGATTCCGATCGTTCAATTTGTATGGTAGCTATATGCTATTGTGATCCGATCCAAACAATATCTTCGGAAATTCGATTATTGCTTGGATAATGATTCTTTCCAAATATCCTGAAGATATCTCGTCAAATGAAAAAGTTTTCAATGCAAGCACTTGATTCCGATCGTTCAATTTGTATGGTAGCTATATGCTATAGTGATCCGATCCTAGCAATTTCTTCGGAGATCCGATTATTGCTTGGATAATGATTCGTTCCAAATATCGTGAAGATATCTCGTCAAATGAAAAAGTTTTCAATGCAAGCACTTGATTCCGATCGTTCAATTTGTATGGTAGCTATATGCTCTAGTGATCCGATCCAAACAATATCTTCGGAGATTCGATTATTGCTTGGATAATGATTCGTTCCAAATATCCTGAAGATATCTCGTCAAATGAAAAAGTTTTTAATGTAAGCACTTGAATCCGATCGTTCAGTTTGTATGATAGCTGAATGCTATAGTGATCCGATTCAAAAAATTTCGTTGGAGATTCGATTATTGCTTGGATAATGATTCGTTCCAAATAACGTCGAGATATCTCGTCAAATGAAAAAGCTTTCTATGCAAGGACTTGAATCCAAACGTTCAGTGTGTATGGCAGCTATATGCTTTACCGATCCGATCCAAACAATTCCTTCGGAGATTCCATTATTGCCTTAGGTAATGATCCGTTCCAAATTACGTGAAGATATCTCGTCATATGAAAAAGTTTCCTATGTAAGCACTTGATTCCGATCGCTCAGTTTGTATGGCAGCTAGATGCTATAGTGATCCGATCTGAACAATTTCTTCGGAGATTCCAGTATTGCCTTAGGTAATGATCTGCTCCAAATTACGTGAAGATAAATCGTCATATGAAAAAGTTTTCTATGTAAGTACTTGATTCCGACGTTCAGTTGATTCCGATCGCTCATTTTGTATGGCAGCTATATGCCATAGTGATCCGATCTGAACAATTTCTTCGGAGATTCCAGTATTGCCTTAGGTAATGATCTGCTCCAAATTACGTGAAGATAAATCGTCATATGAAAAAGTTTTCTATGTAAGTACTTGATTCCGACGTTCAGTTTGTGTGGCAGCTATATGCTTTACCGATCCGATCCAAACAATTCCTTCGGAGATTCCATTATTGCCTTAGGTAATGATCCATTCCAAATTACGTGAAGATATCTCGTCATATGAAAAAGTTTTCTATGTAAGCACTTGATTCCGATCGCTCAGTTTGTATAACAGCTATATGCTATAATGATCTGATCTGAACAATTTCTTCGGAGATTCCAGTATTGCTTTAGATAATGATCCGCTCCAAATTTTGTGAAGATATCTCGTCATATGAAAAAGTTTTCAATATAAGCACTTGATTGCGATCGTTCAATTTGTATGGCAGCTATATGCTATAGTGATCCCATCTGAACAATTTCTTCGGAGATTCCAATATTGCCTTAGATAATGTTTCGTTCCAAAGTTCGTGAAGATATCTCGTCAAATGAAAAAGTTTTCAATGCAAGCACTTGATTCCGATCGCTCAGTTTGTATGGCAGCTATATGCTATAATGATCTGATCTGAACAATTTCTTCGGAGATTCCAGTATTGCTTTAGACAATGATCCGATCCAAATTTTGTGAAGATATCTCGTCAACTGAAAAAGGTTTCAATGTAAGCACTTGATTGCGATCGTTCAATTTGTATGGTGGCTATATGCTATAGTGATCCGATCTAAACAATTTCTTCGGAGATTCCAATATTGCCTTAGATAATGTTCCGTTCCAAAGTTCGTGAAGATATCTCGTCAAATGAAAAAGTTTTCAATGCAAGCACTTGATTCTGATCGTTCAGTTTGTATGGTAGCTATATGCTATAGTGGTACGATCCAAATAACTTCTTCGGAGATTCGATTATTGCTTGGATAAATATTCGTTCCACCTAACGTGACGATATCTCGTTAAATGAAAAAGTTTTCAATGTAAGCACTTGATTCCGACGTTCTGTTTGTATGGCAGCTATATGCTATAGTGATCCGATCTAAACAATTTCTTCGGAGATTTTATTTTTGCTTGGATAATGATTCGTTCCAAATAACGTCGAGATATCTCGTCAAATGAAAAAGTTTTCCATGCAAGGACTTGATTCCAAACGTTCAGTTTGTATGGCAGCTATATGCTTTACCGATCCGATCCAAACAATTCCTTCGGAGATTCCTTTATTGCCTTAGGTAATGATCCGTTCCAAATTACGTGAAGATATCTCGGTAAATGAAAAAGTTTTCTATGTAAGCACTTGATTCCGATCGCTCAGGTTGTATAGCAGCTATATGCTATAGTGATCCGATCTGAACAATTTCTTCGGAGATTCCAGTATTGCCTTAGGTAATGATCTGCTCCAAATTACGTGAAGATAAATCGTCATATGAAAAAGTTTTCTATGTAAGTACTTGATTCCGACGTTCAGTTTGTGTGGCAGCTATATGCTTTACCGATCCGATCCAAACAATTCCTTCGGAGATGCCATTATTGCCTTAGGTAATGATCCGTTCCAAATTACGTGAAGATATCTAGTCATATGAAAAAGTTTTCTATGTAAGCACTTGATTCCGATCGCTCAGTTTGTATGGCAGCTATATGCTATAGTGATAATGATCTGTTCCAAATTTCGTGAAGATATCTCGTCAAATGAAAAAGCTTTCTATGCAAGCACTTGATTCCGACGTTCAGTTTGTATGGCAGCTATATGCTATAATGATCTGATCTGAAACATTTCTTCGGAGATTCCAGTATTGCTTTAGATAATGATCCGCTCCAAATTTTGTGAAGATATCTCGTTAAATGAAAAAGTTTTCTATGCAAGCATTTGATTCCGATCGTTCAGTTTGTATGGCAGCTATATGCTATAGTGATAATGATCCGTTGCAAATTACGTGAAGATATCTCGTCATATGCAAAAGTTTTCTATGTAAGCACTTGATTCCGATCGCTCAGTTTGTATGGCAGCTATATGCTATAGTGATAATGATCTGTTCCAAATTTCGTGAAGATATCTCGTTAAATAAAAAAGTTTTCTATGCAATTACTTGATTCCGACGTTCAGTTTGTATGGCAGCTATCTGCTATAATGATCCAATCTGAACAATTTCTTCGGAGATTCCAGTAGTGCTTTAGATAATGATCCGCTCCAAATTTCGTGAAGATATCTCGTCAAATGAAAAAGTTTTCTATGCAAGCACTTGATTCCGACGTTCAGTTTGTATGGCAGCTATATGCTATAGTGATCCGATCTGAACCATTTCTTCGAAGATTCCATTATTGCTTTAGATAATGATCTGTTCCAAATTTCGTGAAGATATCTCGTCATATGAAAAAGTTTTCAATATAAGCACTTGATTGCGATCGTTCTATTTGTATGGCAGCTATATGCTATAGTGATCCGATCTGAACAATTTCTTCGGAGATTCCATTATTGCCTTATGTAATGATCCATTCCAAATTACGTAAAGATATCTCGTTAAATGAAAAAGTATTCTATGCAAGAACTTGATTTCAAACGTTCAGTTTGTATGGCAGCTATATGCTTTACCGATCCCATCCAAACAATTCCTTCAGAGCTATATGCTATAGTGATAATGATCTGTTCCAAATTAAGTGAAGATAAATCGTCATATGAAAAAGTTTTCAATATAAGCACTTGATTGCGATCGTTCAATTTGTATGGCAGCTATATGCTATAGTGATCCGATCTAAACAATTTCTTCGGAGATTCCATTATTGACTTAGATAATGGTCCGTTCCAAATTTGGTGAATATATCTCGTTAACTGAAAAAGGTTTCAATGTAAGCACTTGATTGCGATCGTTCTATTTGTATGGCAGCTATATGCTATAGTAATCCGATCTGAACAATTTCTGCGGATATTCCAGTATTGACTTAGGTATTGATCAGTTCCAAATTTTGTGAAGATATCTCGTTAACTGAAAAAGGTTTCAATGTAAGCACTTGATTGCGATCGTTCAATTTGTATGGTGGCTATATGCTATAGTGATCCGATCTAAACAATTTCTTCGGAGATTCCATTATTGACTTAGATAATGGTCCGTTCCAAATTTGGTGAATATATCTCGTCACATGAAAAAGTTTTCAATGTAAGCACTTGATTCCGACATTCAGTTTGTATAGTAGCTATATGCTTTTGTGATCCGATCCAAACAATATCTTCGGAAATTCGATTATTGCTTGGATAATGATTCTTTCCAAATATCCTGAAGATATCTCGTCAAATGAAAAAGTTTTCAATGCAAGCACTTGATTCCGATCGTTCAATTTGTATGGTAGCTATATGCTATAGTGATCCGATCCTAGCAATTTCTTCGGAGATCCGATTATTGCTTGGATAATGATTCGTTCCAAATATCGTGAAGATATCTCGTCAAATGAAAAAGTTTTCAATGCAAGCACTTGATTCCGATCGTTCAATTTGTATGGTAGCTATATGCTATAGTGATCCGATCCAAACAATATCTTCGGAGATTCGATTATTGCTTGGATAATGATTCCTTCCAAATATCCTGAAGATATCTCGTCAAATAAAAAAGTTTTTAATGTAAGCACTTGAATCCGATCGTTCAGTTTGTATGATAGCTGAATGCTATAGTGATCCGATTCAAAAAATTTCTTTGGAGATTCGATTATTGCTTGGATAATGATTCGTTCCAAATAACGTCGAGATATCTCGTCAAATGAAAAAGCTTTCTATGCAAGGACTTGAATCCAAACGTTCAGTTTGTATGGCAGCTATATGCTTTACCGATCCGATCCAAACAATTCCTTCGGAGATTCCATTATTGCCTTAGGTAATGATCCGTTCCAAATTACGTGAAGATATCTCGTCATATGAAAAAGTTTTCTATGTAAGCACTTGATTCCGATCGCTCAGTTTGTATGGCAGCTAGATGATATAGTAATCCGATCTGAACAATTTCTTCGGAGATTCCAGCATTGCCTTAGGTAATGATCTGCTCCAAATTACGTGAAGATAAATCGTCATATGAAAAAGTTTTCTATGTAAGTACTTGATTCCGACGTTCAGTTGATTCCGATCGCTCATTTTGTATGGCAGCTATATGCCATAGTGATCCGATCTGAACAATTTCTTCGGAGATTCCAGTATTGCCTTAGGTAATGATCTGCTCCAAATTACGTGAAGATAAATCGTCATATGAAAAAGTTTTCTATGTAAGTACTTGATTCCGACGTTCAGTTTGTGTGGCAGCTATATGCTTTACCGATCCGATCCAAACAATTCCTTCGGAGATTCCATTATTGCCTTAGGTAATGATCCATTCCAAATTACGTGAAGATATCTCGTCATATGAAAAAGTTTTCTATGTAAGCACTTGATTCCGATCGCTCAGTTTGTATGGCAGCTATATGCTATAATGATCTGATCTCTACAATTTCTTCGGAGATTCCAGTATTGCTTTAGATAATGATCCGCTCAAAATTTTGTGAAGATATCTCGTCATATGAAAAAGTTTTCAATATAAGCACTTGATTGCGATCGTTCAATTTGTATGGCAGCTATATGCTATAGTGATCCCATCTGAACAATTTCTTCGGAGATTCCAATATTGCCTTAGATAATGTTCCGTTCCAAAGTTCGTGAAGATATCTCGTCAAATGAAAAAGTTTTCAATGCAAGCACTTGATTCCGATCGCTCAGTTTGTATGGCAGCTATATGCTATAATGATCTGATCTGAACAATTTCTTCGGAGATTCCAGTATTGCTTTAGACAATGATCCGCTCCAAATTTTGTGAAGATATCTCGTCAACTGAAAAAGGTTTCAATGTAAGCACTTGATTGCGATCGTTCAATTTGTATGGTGGCTATATGCTATAGTGATCCGATCTAAACAATTTCTTCGGAGATTCCAATATTGCCTTAGATAATGTTCCGTTCCAAAGTTCGTGAAGATATCTCGTCAAATGAAAAAGTTTTCAATGCAAGCACTTGATTCTGATCGTTCAGTTTTATGGTAGCTATATGCTATAGTGGTACGATCCAAATAACTTCTTCGGAGATTCGATTATTGCTTGGATAAATATTCGTTCCACCTAACGTGAAGATATCTCGTTAAATGAAAAAGTTTTCAATGTAAGCACTTGATTCCGACGTTCTGTTTGTATGGCAGCTATATGCTATAGTGATCCGATCTAAACAATTTCTTCGGAGATTTTATTTTTGCTTGGATAATGATTCGTTCCAAATAACGTCGAGATATCTCGTCAAATGAAAAAGTTTTCCATGCAAGGACTTGATTCCAAACGTTCAGTTTGTATGGCAGCTATATGCTTTACCGATCCGATCCAAACAATTCCTTCGGAGATTCCTTTATTGCCTTAGGTAATGATCCGTTCCAAATTACGTGAAGATATCTCGGTAAATGAAAAAGTTTTCTATGTAAGTACTTGATTCCGACGTTCAGTTTGTGTGGCAGCTATATGCTTTACCGATCCGATCCAAACAATTCCTTCGGAGATTCCATTATTGCCTTAGGTAATGATCCGTTCCAAATTACGTGAAGATATCTCGTCATATGAAAAAGTTTTCTATGTAAGCACTTGATTCTGATCGCTCAGTTTGTATGGCAGCTATATGCTATAGTGATAATTATCTGTTCCAAATTTCGTGAAGATATCTCGTCAAATGAAAAAGTTTTCTATACAAGCACTTGATTCCGACGTTCAGTTTGTATGGCAGCTATATGCTATAATGATCTGATCTGAAACATTTCTTCGGAGATTCCAGTATTGCTTTAGATAATGATCCGCTCCAAATTTTGTGAAGATATCTCGTTAAATGAAAAAGTTTTCTATGCAAGCATTTGATTCCGATCGTTCAGTTTGTATGGCAGCTATATGCTATAGTGATAATGATCCGTTGCAAATTACGTGAAGATATCTCGTCATATGCAAAAGTTTTCTATGTAAGCACTTGATTCCGATCGCTCAGTTTGTATGGCAGCTATATGCTATAGTGATAATGATCTGTTCCAAATTTCGTGAAGATATCTCGTTAAATAATAAAGTTTTCTATGCAATTACTTGATTCCGACGTTCAGTTTGTATGGCAGCTATCTGCTATAAAGATCCAATCTGAACAATTTCTTCGGAGATTCCAGTAGTGCTTTAGATAATGATCCGCTCCAAATTTCGTGAAGATATCTCGTCAAATGAAAAAGTTTTCTATGCAAGCACTTGATTCCGACGTTCAGTTTGTATGGCAGCTATATGCTATAATGATCTGATCTGAAACATTTCTTCGGAGATTCCAGTATTGCTTTAGATAATGATCCGCTCCAAATTTTGTGAAGATATCTCGTTAAATGAAAAAGTTTTCTATGTAAGTACTTGATTCCGACGTTCAGTTTGTATGGCAGCTATATGCTATAGTGATCCGATCTGAACCATATAAGCACTTGATTGCGATCGTTCTATTTGTATGGCAGCTATATGCTATAGTGATCCGATCTGAACAATTTCTTCGGAGATTCCATTATTGCCTTATATAATGATCCATTCCAAATAACGTGAAGATATCTCGTTAAATGAAAAAGTATTCTATGCAAGAACTTGATTTCAAACGTTCAGTTTGTATGGCAGCTATATGCTTTACCGATCCCATCCAAACAATTCCTTCAGAGCTATATGCTATAGTGATAATGATCTGTTCCAAATTAAGTGAAGATAAATCGTCATATGAAAAAATTTCTATGCAAGTACTTGATTCCGACGTTCAGTTTGTATGGCAGCTATCTGCTATAATGATCCGATCTGAACAATTTCTTCGGAGATTCCAGTAGTGCTTTAGATAATGATCCGGTCCAAATTTTGTGAAGATATCTCGTCATATGAAAAAGTTTTCTATGTAAGTACTTGATTCCGACGTTCAGTTTGTATGGCAGCTATATGCTATAGTGATCTGATCTGAACCATTTCTTCGAAGATTTCATTATTGCTTTAGATAATGATCTGTTCCAAATTACGTGAAGATATCTCGTCATATGAAAAAGTTTTCAATATAAGCACTTGATTACGATCGTTCTATTTGTATGGCAGCTATATGCTATAGTGATCCGATCGGAACAATTTCTTCGGAGATTCCATTATTGCCTTATGTAATGATCCATTCCAAATTACGTGAAGATATCTCGTTAATTGAAAAAGTATTCTATGCAAGAACTTGATTTCAAACGTTCAGTTTGTATAGCAGCTATATGCTTTACCAATCCCATCCAAACAATTCTTTCAGAGATTCCATTATTGCCTTATGTAGTGATCCGTTACAAATTACGTGAAGATATCACGGTAAATGAAAAAGTATTCTATGCAAGCACTTGACTAAGATCGTTCAGTTTGTGTGGCAGCTATATGGTATAGTTATCCGATTTGAGCAATTTTTCGGAGATTCCACTATTGCCTTAGATAATGTTCCGTTCCAAAGTTCGTGAAGATATCTCGTCAAATGAAAAAGTTTTCAATGCAAGCACTTGATTCTGATCGTTCAGTTTGTATGGTAGCTATATGCTATAGTGGTACGATCCAAATAACTTCTTCGGAGATTCGATTATTGCTTGGATAAATATTCGTTCCACCTAACGTGAAGATATCTCGTCAAATGAAAAAGTTTTCAATGTAAGCACTTGATTCCGACGTTCTGTTTGTATGGCAGCTATATGCTATAGTGATCCGATCTAAACAATTTCTTCGGAGATTTTATTTTTGCTTGGATAATGATTCGTTCCAAATAACGTCGAGATATCTCGTCAAATGAAAAAGTTTTCCATGCAAGAACTTGATTCCAAAAGTTCAGTTTGTATGGCAGCTATATGCTTTACCGATCCGATCCAAACAATTCCTGCGGAGATTCCTTTATTGCCTTAGGTAATGATCCGTTCCAAATTACGTGAAGATATCTCGTCATATGAAAAAGTTTCCTATGTAAGCACTTGATTCCGACGTTCAGTTTGTGTGGCAGCTATATGCTTTACCGATCCGATCGAAACAATTCCTTCGGAGATTCCATTATTGCCTTATGTAGTGATCCGTTCCAAATTACGTGAAGATATCTCGTTAAATGAAAAAGTATTCTATGCAAGCACTTGACTAAGATCGTTCAGTTTGTGTGGCAGCTATATGCTATAGTTATCCGATTTGAGCAATTTCTTCGGAGATTCCATTATTGCCTTAGATAATGATCTGTTCCAAATTTCGTGAAGATATCTCGTTTAATGAAAAAGTATTCTATGCAAGCACTTGACTAAGATCGTTCAATTTGTATGGCAGCTATATGCTATGGTGATCCGATCTGAACAATTTCTACGCAGATTCCATTATTGCCTTATGTTATGATCCATTCCAAATTACGTGACGATATCTCGTTAAATGAAAAAGTATTCTATGCAAGCACTTGACTAAGATCGTTCAGTTTGTGTGGCAGCTATATGCTATAGTTATCCGATTTGAGCAATTTCTTCGGAGATTCCATTATTGCCTTAGATAATGATCTGTTCCAAATTTCGTGAAGATATCTCGTCAAATGAAAAAGTATTCTATGCAAGCACTTGATTCCGACGTTAAGTTTGTATGGCAGCTATATGCTATAATGATCTGATCTGAACAATTTCTTCGGAGATTCCATTATTGCCTTATGTAATGATCCATTCCAAATTACGTGACGATATCTCGTTAAATGAAAAAGTATTCTATACAAGGACTTGATTTCAAACGTTCAGTTTGTATGGCAGCTATATGCTTTACCGATCCGATCCAGACAATTCCTTCGGAGATTCCATTATTGCCTTATGTAGTGATCCGTTCCAAATTACGTGAAGATATCTCGTTAAATGAAAAAGTATTCTATGCAAGCACTTGACTAAGATCGTTCAGTTTGTGTGGCAGCTATATGCTATAGTGATCCGATCTGAACAATTTCTTCGGAGATTCCATTATCGCCTTATGTAATGATCCATTCCAAATTACGTGACGATATCTCGTTAAATGAAAAAGTATTCTATACAAGGGCTTGATTCCAAACATTCAGTTTGTATGGCAGCTATATGCTTTACCGATCCGATCCAAACAATTCCTTCGGAGATTCCATTATTGTATTAGGTAATGATCCGTTCCAAATTACGGGATTATATCTTTTCAAATGAAAAAGTTTTTAATGTAAGCATTTGATTGCGTTTGTTCAGTTTGTATGGTAGCTGTATGCTATAGTGATCCGATCCAAACAATATCTTCGGTGATTCGATTATTGCTTGGATAATGATTCGTTCCAAATATCCTGAAGATATCTCGTCAAATGAAAAAGTTTTCAATGTAAGCACTTGTTTCCGACGTTCTGTTTGTATGGCAGCTATATGCTATGGTAATCCGATCTGAACAATTTCTGCGGAGATTCCAGTATTGACGTAGGTAATGATCAGTTCCAAATTTTGTGAAGATATCTCGTCAACTGAAAAAGGTTTCAATGTAAGCACTTGATTGCGATCGTTAAATTTGTATGGTGGCTATATGCTATAGTGATCTGATCTAAACAATTTCTTCGGAGATTCCATTATTGACTGAGATAATGGTCCGTTCCAAATTTGGTGAATATATCTCGTCACATGAAAAAGTTTTCAATGTAAGCACTTGATTCCGACATTCAGTTTGTATGGTAGCTATATGCTATTGTGATCCGATCCTAACAATATCTTCGGAGATTCGATTATTGCTTGGATAATGATTCTTTCCAAATATCCTGAAGATATCTCGTCAAATGAAAAAGTTTTCAATGCAAGCACTTGATTCCGATCGTTCAATTTGTATGGTAGCTATATGCTATAGTGACCCGATCCTAGCAATTTCTTCGGAGATCCGATTATTGCTTGGATAATGATCCATTCCAAATTTTGTGAAGATATCTCGTCATATGAAAAGGTTTTCAATATAAGCACTTGATTGCGATCGTTCAATTTGTATGGCAGCTATATGCTATAGTGATCCCATCTGAACAATTTCTTCGGAGATTCCAGTATTGCTTTAGATAATGATCTGCTCCAAATTTTCTGAAGATATCTCGTCGTATGAAAAAGTTTTCAATATAAGCACTTGATTGCGATCGTTCAATTTGTATGGCAGCTATATGCTATAGTGATCCGATCTGAACAATTTCTTCGGAGATTCCATTATTGCCTTATGTAATGATCCATTCCAAATTGCGTGACGATATCTCGTTAAATGAAAAAGTATTCTTTACAAGGACTTGATTTCAAACGTTCAGTTTGTATGGCAGCTATATGCTTTACCGATCCGATCCAAACAATTCCTTCGGAGATTCCATTATTGCCTTATGTAGTGATCCGTTCCAAATTACGTGAAGATATCTCGTTAAATGAAAAAGTATTCTATGCAAGCACTTGACTAAGATCGTTCAGTTTGTGTGGCAGCTATATGCTATAGTTATCCGATTTGAGCAATTTTTTCGGAGATTCCATTATTGCCTTAGATAATGTTCCGTTCCAAAGTTCGTGAAGATATCTCGTTTAATGAAAAAGTATTCTATGCAAGCACTTGACTAAGATCGTTCAATTTGTATGGCAGCTATATGCTATGGTGATCCGATCTGAACAATTTCTTCGCAGATTCCATTATTGCCTTATGTTATGATCCATTCCAAATTACGTGACGATATCTCGTTAAATGAAAAAGTATTCTATGCATGCACTTGACTAAGATCGTTCAGTTTGTGTGGCAGCTATATGCTATAGTGATCCGATCTGAACAATTTCTTCGGAGATTCCATTATTGCCTTATGTAATGATCCATTCCAAATTACGTGACGATATCTCGTTAAATGAAAAAGTATTCTATACAAGGACTTGATTTCAAACGTTCAGTTTGCATGGCAGCTATATGCTTTACCGATCCGATCCAAACAATTCCTTCGGAGATTCTATTATTGCCTTATGTAGTGATCCGTTCCAAATAACGTGAATATATCTCGTTAAATGAAAAAGTATTCTATGCAAGCACTTGACTAAGATCGTTCAGTTTGTGTGGCAGCTATATGCTATAGTTATCCGATTTGAGCAATTTCTTCGGAGATTCCATTATTGCCTTAGATAATGTTCCGTTCCAAAGTTCGTGAAGATATCTCGTTTAATGAAAAAGTATTCTATGCAAGCACTTGACTAAGATCGTTCAATTTGTATGGCAGCTATATGCTATGGTGATCCGATCTGAATAATTTCTTCGGAGATTCCATTATTGCCTTATGTAATGATCCATTCCAAATTAAGTGACGATATCTCGTTAAATGAAAAAGTATTCTATACAAGGGCTTGATTCCAAACATTCAGTTTGTATGGCAGCTATAGGCTTTACCGATCCGATCGAAACAATTCCTTCGGAGATTCAATTATTGTATTAGGTAATGATCCGTTCCAAATTACGGGATTATATTTTTTCACATGAAAAAGTTTTTAATGTAAGCATTTGATTGCGTTTGTTTAGTTTGTATGGTAGCTGTATGCTATAGTGATCCGATCCAAACAATATCTTCGGAGATTCGATTATTGCTTGGATACTGATTCGTTCCAAATATCCTGAAGATATTTAATCAAATGAAAAAGTTTTAAATGTAAGCACTTGATTCCGATCGTTCAGTTTGTATGATAGCTGAATGCTATAGTGATCTGATCCAAACAATTTCTTTGGAGATTCGATTATTGCTTGGATAATGATTCGTTCCAAATATCGTGAAGATATCTCATCAAATGAAAAAGTTTTTAATGTAAGCACTTGATTCCAATCGTTCAGTGTGTATGATAGCTGAATGCTATAGTGATCTGATCCAAACAATTTCTTTGGAGATTCGATTATTGCTTGGATAGTGATTCGTTCCAAATATCCTGAAGATATCTCATCAAATGAAAAAGTTTTCAATGTAAGCACTTGATTCCGATCGTTCAGTTTGTATGGTAACTATATGCTATAGTGCTCCGCTCCGAGCTATTTCTTCGGAGATTTTAGTATTGACGTAGGTTATGATCAGTTCCAAATTTTGTGAAGATATCTCGTCAAATGAAAAAGTTTTCAATGTAAGCATTTGATTGCGATCGTTGAATTTGTATGGTAGCTATATGCTATAGTGATCCGATGTAAACAATTTCTTCGGAGATTCCAGTATTGACGTAGGTAATGATCAGTTCCAAATTTTGTGAAGATATCTCGTCATATGAAAAAGTTTTCTATGTAAGCACTTGATTCCGACGTTCAGTTTGTATGGTAGCTGTATGCTATAGTGATCCGATCCAAACAATATCTTCGGAGATTCGATTATTGCTTGGATAATGATTCGTTCCAAATATCCTGAAGATATCTCGTCAAATGAAAAAGTTTTCAATGCAAGCACTTGATTCCGATCGTTCAATTTGTATGGTAGCTATATGCTATAGTGATCCGCTCCTAGCAATTTCTTCGGAGATTCGATTATTGCTTGGATAATGATTCGTTCCAAATATTGTGAAGATATCTCAGCAAATGAAAAAGTTTTTAATGTAAGCACTTGATTCCGATCGTTCAGTTTGTATGATAGCTGAATGCTATAGTGATCTGATCCAAACAATTTCTTTGGAGATTCGATTATTGCTTGGATAATGATTCGTTCCAAATATCGTGAAGATATCTCATCAAATGAAAAAGTTTTTAATGTAAGCACTTGATTCCGATCGTTCAGTTTGTATGATAGCTGAATGCTATAGTGATCTGATCCAAACAATTTCTTTGGAGATTCGATTATTGCTTGGATAATGATTCGTTCCAAATATCCTGAAGATATCTCATCAAATAAAAAAGTTTTCAATGTAAGCACTTGATTCCGATCGTTCAGTTTGTATGGTAGCTATATGCTATAGTGCTCCGATTCAAGCTATTTCTTCGGAGATTTTAGTATTGACGTAGGTAATGATCAGTTCCAAATTTTGTGAAGATATCTCGTCAAATGAAAATTTTTCAATGTAAGCATTTGATTGCGATCATTGACTTTGTATGGTAGCTATATGCTATAGTGATCCGATCTAAACAATTTCTTCGGAGATTCCAGTATTAACGTAGGTAATGATCAGTTCCAAATTTTGTGAAGATATCTCGTCATATGAAAAAGTTTTCTATGTAAGCACTTGATTCCGAAGTTCAGTTTGTATGGCAGCTATATGCTATAATGATCCGATCTGAACAATTTCTTCGGAGATTCCAGTATTGCTTGAGATAATGATCCGCGCCAAATTTTGTGAAGATATCTCGTCATATGAAAACTTTTCTATGTAAGTACTTGATTCCGACGTTCAGTTTGTATGGCAGCTATATGCTATAGTGATCCGATCTGAACAATTTCTTCGGAGATTCCAGTATTGACGTAGGTAATGATCAGTTCCAAATTTTTTGAAACCATCTCGTCAAATGAAAAAGATTTCAATGTTAGCACTTGATTGCGATCGTTCAATTTGTATGGTTGCTATATGCTATAGTGATCCGATCTAAACAATTTCTTCGGAGATTCCAGTATATACTTAGGTAATGATCCGTTCCAAATTTGGTGAATATATCTCGTCACATGAAAAAGTTTTCAATGTAAGCACTTGATTCCGACGTTCAGTTTGTATGGCAGCTATATGCTATAGTGATAACGATCTGTTCCAAATTACGTGAAGATATCTCGTTAAATGAAAAAGTTTTCTATGCAAGCACTTGATTCCGAAGTTCAGTTTGTATGGCAGCTATATGCTATAAGGATCCGATCTGAACAATTTCTTCGGAGATTCCAGTATTGCTTGAGATAATGATCCGCGCCAAATTTTGTGAAGATATCTCGTCATATGAAAACTTTTCTATGTAAGTACTTGATTCTGACGTTCAGTTTGTATGGCAGCTATATGCTATAGTGATCCGATCTGAACAATTTCTTCGGAGATTCCAGTATTGACGTAGGTAATGATCAGGTTCAAATTTTTTGAAACCATCTCGTCAAATGAAAATGATTTCAATGTAAGCACTTGATTGCGATCGTTGTATGGTAGCTATATGCTATAGTGATCCGATCCAAATAATATCTTCGGAGATTCGATTATTGCTTGGATAATGATTCGTTCCAAATATCCTGAAGATATCTCGTCAAATGAAAAAGTTTTCAATGTAAGCACTTGATTCCGACGTTCTGTTTGTATGGCAGCTATATGCTATAGTAATCCGATCTGAACAATTTCTGCGGAGATTCCAGTATTGACGTAGGTAATGATCAGTTCCAAATTTTGTGAAGATATCTCGTTAAATGAAAAAGTATTCTATACAAGGACTTGATTTCAAACGTTCAGTTTGTATGGCAGCTATATGCTTTACCGATCCGATCCAGACAATTCCTTCGGAGATTCCATTATTGCCTTATGTAGTGATCCGTTCCAAATTACGTGAAGATATCTCGTTAAATGAAAAAGTATTCTATGCAAGCACTTGACTAAGATCGTTCAGTTTGTGTGGCAGCTATATGCTATAGTGATCCGATCTGAACAATTTCTTCGGAGATTCCATTATCGCCTTATGTAATGATCCATTCCAAATTACGTGACGATATCTCGTTAAATGAAAAAGTATTCTATACAAGGGCTTGATTCCAAACATTCAGTTTGTATGGCAGCTATATGCTTTACCGATCCGATCCAAACAATTCCTTCGGAGATTCCATTATTGTATTAGGTAATGATCCGTTCCAAATTACGGGATTATATCTTTTCAAATGAAAAAGTTTTTAATGTAAGCATTTGATTGCGTTTGTTCAGTTTGTATGGTAGCTGTATCCTATAGTGATCCGATCCAAACAATATCTTCGGTGATTCGATTATTGCTTGGATAATGATTCGTTCCAAATATCCTGAAGATATCTCGTCAAATGAAAAAGTTTTCAATGTAAGCACTTGTTTCCGACGTTCTGTTTGTATGGCAGCTATATGCTATGGTAATCCGATCTGAACAATTTCTGCGGAGATTCCAGTATTGACGTAGGTAATGATCAGTTCCAAATTTTGTGAAGATATCTCGTCAACTGAAAAAGGTTTCAATGTAAGCACTTGATTGCGATCGTTCAATTTGTATGGTGGCTATATGCTATAGTGATCCGATCTAAACAATTTCTTCGGAGATTCCATTATTGACTGAGATAATGGTCCGTTCCAAATTTGGTGAATATATCTCGTCACATGAAAAAGTTTTCAATGTAAGCACTTGATTCCGACATTCAGTTTGTATGGTAGCTATATGCTATTGTGATCCGATCCTAACAATATCTTCGGAGATTCGATTATTGCTTGGATAATGATTCTTTCCAAATATCCTGAAGATATCTCGTCAAATGAAAAAGTTTTCAATGCAAGCACTTGATTCCGATCGTTCAATTTGTATGGTAGCTATATGCTATAGTGACCCGATCCTAGCAATTTCTTCGGAGATCCGATTATTGCTTGGATAATGATCCATTCCAAATTTTGTGAAGATATCTCGTCATATGAAAAGGTTTTCAATATAAGCACTTGATTGCGATCGTTCAATTTGTATGGCAGCTATATGCTATAGTGATCCCATCTGAACAATTTCTTCGGAGATTCCAGTATTGCTTTAGATAATGATCTGCTCCAAATTTTCTGAAGATATCTCGTCGTATGAAAAAGTTTTCAATATAAGCACTTGATTGCGATCGTTCAATTTGTATGGCAGCTATATGCTATAGTGATCCGATCTGAACAATTTCTTCGGAGATTCCATTATTGCCTTATGTAATGATCCATTCCAAATTGCGTGACGATATCTCGTTAAATGAAAAAGTATTCTTTACAAGGACTTGATTTCAAACGTTCAGTTTGTATGGCAGCTATATGCTTTACCGATCCGATCCAAACAATTCCTTCGGAGATTCCATTATTGCCTTATGTAGTGATCCGTTCCAAATTACGTGAAGATATCTCGTTAAATGAAAAAGTATTCTATGCAAGCACTTGACTAAGATCGTTCAGTTTGTGTGGCAGCTATATGCTATAGTTATCCGATTTGAGCAATTTTTTCGGAGATTCCATTATTGCCTTAGATAATGTTCCGTTCCAAAGTTCGTGAAGATATCTCGTTTAATGAAAAAGTATTCTATGCAAGCACTTGACTAAGATCGTTCAATTTGTATGGCAGCTATATGCTATGGTGATCCGATCTGAACAATTTCTTCGCAGATTCCATTATTGCCTTATGTTATGATCCATTCCAAATTACGTGACGATATCTCGTTAAATGAAAAAGTATTCTATGCATGCACTTGACTAAGATCGTTCAGTTTGTGTGGCAGCTATATGCTATAGTGATCCGATCTGAACAATTTCTTCGGAGATTCCATTATTGCCTTATGTAATGATCCATTCCAAATTACGTGACGATATCTCGTTAAATGAAAAAGTATTCTATACAAGGACTTGATTTCAAACGTTCAGTTTGCATGGCAGCTATATGCTTTACCGATCCGATCTAAACAATTCCTTCGGAGATTCTATTATTGCCTTATGTAGTGATCCGTTCCAAATAACGTGAATATATCTCGTTAAATGAAAAAGTATTCTATGCAAGCACTTGACTAAGATCGTTCAGTTTGTGTGGCAGCTATATGCTATAGTTATCCGATTTGAGCAATTTCTTCGGAGATTCCATTATTGCCTTAGATAATGTTCCGTTCCAAAGTTCGTGAAGATATCTCGTTTAATGAAAAAGTATTCTATGCAAGCACTTGACTAAGATCGTTCAATTTGTATGGCAGCTATATGCTATGGTGATCCGATCTGAATAATTTCTTCGGAGATTCCATTATTGCCTTATGTAATGATCCATTCCAAATTAAGTGACGATATCTCGTTAAATGAAAAAGTATTCTATACAAGGGCTTGATTCCAAACATTCAGTTTGTATGGCAGCTATAGGCTTTACCGATCCGATCGAAACAATTCCTTCGGAGATTCAATTATTGTATTAGGTAATGATCCGTTCCAAATTACGGGATTATATTTTTTCACATGAAAAAGTTTTTAATGTAAGCATTTGATTGCGTTTGTTTAGTTTGTATGGTAGCTGTATGCTATAGTGATCCGATCCAAACAATATCTTCGGAGATTCGATTATTGCTTGGATACTGATTCGTTCCAAATATCCTGAAGATATTTAATCAAATGAAAAAGTTTTAAATGTAAGCACTTGATTCCGATCGTTCAGTTTGTATGATAGCTGAATGCTATAGTGATCTGATCCAAACAATTTCTTTGGAGATTCGATTATTGCTTGGATAATGATTCGTTCCAAATATCGTGAAGATATCTCATCAAATGAAAAAGTTTTTAATGTAAGCACTTGATTCCAATCGTTCAGTGTGTATGATAGCTGAATGCTATAGTGATCTGATCCAAACAATTTCTTTGGAGATTCGATTATTGCTTGGATAGTGATTCGTTCCAAATATCCTGAAGATATCTCATCAAATGAAAAAGTTTTCAATGTAAGCACTTGATTCCGATCGTTCAGTTTGTATGGTAGCTATATGCTATAGTGCTCCGCTCCGAGCTATTTCTTCGGAGATTTTAGTATTGACGTTGGTAATGATCAGTTCCAAATTTTGTGAAGATATCTCGTCAAATGAAAAAGTTTTCAATGTAAGCATTTGATTGCGATCGTTGAATTTGTATGGTAGCTATATGCTATAGTGATCCGATGTAAACAATTTCTTCGGAGATTCCAGTATTGACGTAGGTAATGATCAGTTCCAAATTTTGTGAAGATATCTCGTCATATGAAAAAGTTTTCTATGTAAGCACTTGATTCCGACGTTCAGTTTGTATGGTAGCTGTATGCTATAGTGATCCGATCCAAACAATATCTTCGGAGATTCGATTATTGCTTGGATAATGATTCGTTCCAAATATCCTGAAGATATCTCGTCAAATGAAAAAGTTTTCAATGCAAGCACTTGATTCCGATCGTTCAATTTGTATGGTAGCTATATGCTATAGTGATCCGCTCCTAGCAATTTCTTCGGAGATTCGATTATTGCTTGGATAATGATTCGTTCCAAATATTGTGAAGATATCTCAGCAAATGAAAAAGTTTTTAATGTAAGCACTTGATTCCGATCGTTCAGTTTGTATGATAGCTGAATGCTATAGTGATCTGATCCAAACAATTTCTTTGGAGATTCGATTATTGCTTGGATAATGATTCGTTCCAAATATCGTGAAGATATCTCATCAAATGAAAAAGTTTTTAATGTAAGCACTTGATTCCGATCGTTCAGTTTGTATGATAGCTGAATGCTATAGTGATCTGATCCAAACAATTTCTTTGGAGATTCGATTATTGCTTGGATAATGATTCGTTCCAAATATCCTGAAGATATCTCATCAAATAAAAAAGTTTTCAATGTAAGCACTTGATTCCGATCGTTCAGTTTGTATGGTAGCTATATGCTATAGTGCTCCGATCCAAGCTATTTCTTCGGAGATTTTAGTATTGACGTAGGTAATGATCAGTTCCAAATTTTGTGAAGATATCTCGTCAAATGAAAATTTTTCAATGTAAGCATTTGATTGCGATCGTTGACTTTGTATGGTAGCTATATGCTATAGTGATCCGATCTAAACAATTTCTTCGGAGATTCCAGTATTAACGTAGGTAATGATCAGTTCCAAATTTTGTGAAGATATCTCGTCATATGAAAAAGTTTTCTATGTAAGCACTTGATTCCGAAGTTCAGTTTGTATGGCAGCTATATGCTATAGTGATCCGATCCAAACAATATCTTCGGAGATTCGATTATTGCTTGGATAATGATTCGTTCCAAATATCCTGAAGATATCTCGTCAAATGAAAAAGTTTTCAATGTAAGCACTTGATTCCGACGTTCTGTTTGTATGGCAGCTATATGCTATAGTAATCCGATCTGAACAATTTCTGCGGAGATTCCAGTATTGACGTAGGTAATGATCAGTTCCAAATTTTGTGAAGATATCTCGTTAACTGAAAAAGGTTTCAATGTAAGCACTTGATTGCGATCGTTAAATTTGTATGGTGGCTATATGCTATAGTGATCCGATCTAAACAATTTCTTCGGAGATTCCATTATTGACTTAGATAATGGTCCGTTCCAAATTTGGTGAATATATCTCGTCACATGAAAAAGTTTTCAATGTAAGCACTTGATTCCGACATTCAGTTTGTATGGTAGCTATATGCTATTGTGATCCGATCCAAACAATATCTTCGGAAATTCGATTATTGCTTGGATAATGATTCTTTCCAAATATCCTGAAGATATCTCGTCAAATGAAAAAGTTTTCAATGCAAGCACTTGATTCCGATCGTTCAATTTGTATGGTAGCTATATGCTATAGTGATCCGATCCTAGCAATTTCTTCGGAGATCCGATTATTGCTTGGATAATGATTCGTTCCAAATATCGTGAAGATATCTCATCAAATGAAAAAGTTTTTAATGTAAGCACTTGAATCCGATCGTTCAGTTTGTATGATAGCTGAATGCTATAGTGATCCGATTCAAAAAATTTCTTTGGAGATTCGATTATTGCTTGGATAATGATTCGTTCCAAATAACGTCGAGATATCTCGTCAAATGAAAAAGTTTTCTATGCAAGGACTTGAATCCAAACGTTCAGTTTGTATGGCAGCTATATGCTTTACCGATCCGATCCAAACAATTCCTTCGGAGATTCCATTATTGCCTTAGGTAATGATCCGTTCCAAATTACGTGAAGATATCTCGTCATATGAAAAAGTTTTCTATGTAAGCACTTGATTCCGATCGCTCAGTTTGTATGGCAGCTAGATGCTATAGTGATCCGATCTGAACAATTTCTTCGGAGATTCCAGTATTGCCTTAGGTAATGATCTGCTCCAAATTACGTGAAGATAAATCGTCATATGAAAAAGTTTTCTATGTAAGTACTTGATTCCGACGTTCAGTTGATTCCGATCGCTCATTTTGTATGGCAGCTATATGCTATAGTGATCCGATCTGAACAATTTCTTCGGAGATTCCAGTATTGCCTTAGGTAATGATCTGCTCCAAATTACGTGACGATATCTCGTTAAATGAAAAAGTATTCTATACAAGGACTTGATTTCAAATGTATGGCAGCTATATGCTTTACCGATCCGATCCAAACAATTCCTTCGGAGATTCCATTATTGCCTTAGGTAATGATCCATTCCAAATTACGTGAAGATATCTCGTCATATGAAAAAGTTTTCTATGTAAGCACTTGATTCCGATCGCTCAGTTTGTATGGCAGCTATATGCTATAATGATCTGATCTGAACAATTTCTTCGGAGATTCCAGTATTGCTTTAGATAATGATCCGCTCCAAATTTTGTGAAGATATCTCGTCATATGAAAAAGTTTTCAATATAAGCACTTGATTGCGATCGTTCAATTTGTATGGCAGCTATATGCTATAGTGATCCCATCTGAACAATTTCTTCGGAGATTCCAGTATTGCCTTATGTAATGATCTATTCCAAATTGCGTGACGATATCTCGTTAAATGAAAAAGTATTCTATACAAGGACTTGATTTCAAACGTTCAGTTTGTATGGCAGCTATATGCTTTACCGATCCGATCCAAACAATTCCTTCGGAGATTCCATTATTGCCTTATGTAGTGATCCGTTCCAAATTACGTGAAGATATCTCGTTAAATGAAAAAGTATTCTATGCAAGCACTTGACTAAGATCGTTCAGTTTGTGTAGTTTGTATCTCGTCATATGAAAAAGTTTTCTATGTAAGCACTTGATTCCGATCGCTCAGTTTGTATGGCAGCTATATGCTATAATGATCTGATCTGAACAATTTCTTCGGAGATTCCAGTATTGCTTTAGATGATAATCCGCTCCAAATTTTGTGAAGATATCTCGTCATATGAAAAAGTTTTCAAAACTTTTCTATGTAAGTACTTGATTCCGACGTTCAGTTTGTATGGCAGCTATATGCTATAGTGATCCGATCTGAACAATTTCTTCGGAGATTCCAGTATTGACGTAGGTAATGATCAGTTCCAAATTTTTTGAAACCATCTCGTCAAATGAAAAAGATTTCAATGTAAGCACTTGATTGCGATCGTTGTATGGTAGCTATATGCTATAGTGATCTGATCCTAGCAATTTCTTCGGAGATTCGATTATTGCTTGGATAATGATTCGTTCCAAATATTGTGAAGATATCTCAGCAAATGCAAAAGTTTTTAATGTAAGCATTTGATTGCGTTTGTTCAGTTTGTATGGTAGCTGTATGCTATAGTGATCCGATCCAAACAATATCTTCGGAGATTCGATTATTGCTTGGATAATGATTCGTTCCAAATATCCTGAAGATATCTCGTCAAATGAAAAAGTTTTCAATGTAAGCACTTGATTCCGACGTTCTGTTTGTATGGCAGCTATATGCTATAGTAATCCGATCTGAACAATTTCTGCGGAGATTCCAGTATTGACGTAGGTAATGATCAGTTCCAAATTTTGTGAAGATATCTCGTTAACTGAAAAAGGTTTCAATGTAAGCACTTGATTGCGATCGTTCAATTTGTATGGTGGCTATATGCTATAGTGATCCGATCTAAACAATTTCTTCGGAGATTCCATTATTGACTTAGATAATGGTCCGTTCCAAATTTGGTAAATATATCTCGTCACATGAAAAAGTTTTCAATGTAAGCACTTGATTCCGACATTCAGTTTGTATGGTAGCTATATGCTATTGTGATCCGATCCAAACAATATCTTCGGAAATTCGATTATTGCTTGGATAATGATTCTTTCCAAATATCCTGAAGATATCTCGTCAAATGAAAAAGTTTTCAATGCAAGCACTTGATTCCGATCGTTCAATTTGTATGGTAGCTATATGCTATAGTGATCCGATCCTAGCAATTTCTTCGGAGATCCGATTATTGCTTGGATAATGATTCGTTCAAAATATCGTGAAGATATCTCATCAAATGAAAAAGTTTTTAATGTAAGCACTTGAATCCGATCGTTCAGTTTGTATGATAGCTGAATGCTATAGTGATCCGACTCAAAAAATTTCTTTGCAGATTCGATTATTGCTTGGATAATGATTCGTTCCAAATAACGTCGAGATATCTCGTCAAATGAAAAAGTTTTCTATGCAGGGACTTGAATCCAAACGTTCAGTTTGTATGGCAGCTATATGCTTTACCGATCCGATCCAAACAATTCCTTCGGAGATTCCATTATTGCCTTAGGTAATGATCCGTTCCAAATTACGTGAAGATATCTCGTCATATGAAAAAGTTTTCTATGTAAGCACTTGATTCCGATCGCTCAGTTTGTATGGCAGCTAGATGCTATAGTGATCCGATCTGAACAATTTCTTCGGAGATTCCAGTATTGCCTTAGGTAATGATCTGCTCCAAATTACGTGAAGATAAATCGTCATATGAAAAAGTTTTCTATGTAAGTACTTGATTCCGACGTTCAGTTGATTCCGATCGCTCATTTTGTATGGCAGCTATATGCTATAGTGATCCGATCTGCACAATTTCTTCGGAGATTCCAGTATTGCCTTAGGTAATGATCTGCTCCAAATTACGTGAAGATAAATCGTCATATGAAAAAGTTTTCTATGTAAGTACTTGATTCCGACGTTCAGTTTGTGTGGCAGCTATATGCTTTACCGATCCGATCCAAACAATTCCTTCGGAGATTCCATTATTGCCTTAGGTAATGATCCATTCCAAATTACGTGAAGATATCTCGTCATATGAAAAAGTTTTCTATGTAAGCACTTGATTCCGATCGCTCAGTTTGTATGGCAGCTATATGCTATAATGATCTGATCTAAACAATTTCTTCGGAGATTCCAGTATTGCTTTAGATAATGATCCGCTCCAAATTTTGTGAAGATATCTCGTCATATGAAAAAGTTTTCAATATAAGCACTTGATTGCGATCGTTCAATTTGTATGGCAGCTATATGCTATAGTGATCCCATCTGAACAATTTCTTCGGAGATTCCAGTATTGCCTTATGTAATGCTCCATTCCAAATTGCGTGACGATATCTCGTTAAATGAAAAAGTATTCTATACAAGGACTTGATTTCAAACGTTCAGTTTGTATGGCAGCTATATGCTTTACCGATCCGATCCAAACAATTCCTTCGGAGATTCCATTATTGCCTTATGTAGTGATCCGTTCCAAATTACGTGAAGATATCTCGTTAAATGAAAAAGTATTCTATGCAAGCACTTGACTAAGATCGTTCAGTTTGTGTGGCAGCTATATGCTATAGTTATCCGATCTGAACCATTTCTTCGGAGATTCCATTATTGCCTTATGTAATGATCCATTCCAAATTACGTGACGATATCTCGTTAAATGAAAAAGTATTCTATACAAGGACTTGATTTCAAACGTTCAGTTTGCATGGCAGCTATATGCTTTACCGATCCGATCCAAACAATTCCTTCGGAGATTCTATTATTGCCTTATGTAGTGATCCGTTCCAAATAACGTGAATATATCTCGTTAAATGAAAAAGTATTCTATGCAAGCACTTGACTAAGATCGTTCAGTTTGTGTGGCAGCTATATGCTGTAGTTATCCGATTTGAGCAATTTATTCGGAGATTCCATTATTGCCTTAGATAATGTTCCGTTCCAAAGTTCGTGAAGATATCTCGTTTAATGAAAAAGTATTCTATGCAAGCACTTGACTAAGATCGTTCAATTTGTATGGCAGCTTATGCTATGGTGATCCGATCTGAACAATTTCTTCGCAGATTCCATTATTGCCTTATGTTATGATCCATTCCAAATTACGTGACGATATCTCGTTAAATGAAAAAGTATTCTATGCAAGCACTTGACTAAGATCGTTCAGTTTGTGTGGCAGCTATATGCTATAGTGATCCGATCTGAACCATTTCTTCGGAGATTCCATTATTGCCTTATGTAATGATCCATTCCAAATTACGTGACGATATCTCGTTAAATGAAAAAGTATTCTATACAAGGACTTGATTTCAAACGTTCAGTTTGCATGGCAGCTATATGCTTTACCGATCCGATCCAAACAATTCCTTCGGAGATTCTATTATTGCCTTATGTAGTGATCCGTTCCAAATAACGTGAATATATCTCGTTAAATGAAAAAGTATTCTATGCAAGCACTTGACTAAGATCGTTCAGTTTGTGTGGCAGCTATATGCTATAGTTATCCGATTTGAGCAATTTCTTCGGAGATTCCATTATTGCCTTAGATAATGTTCCGTTCCAAAGTTCGTGAAGATATCTCGTTTAATGAAAAAGTATTCTATGCAAGCACTTGACTAAGATCGTTCAATTTGTATGGCAGCTATATGCTATGGTGATCTGATCTGAATAATTTCTTCGGAGATTCCATTATTGCCTTATGTAATGATCCATTCCAAATTACGTGACGATATCTCGTTAAATGAAAAAGTATTCTATACAAGGGCTTGATTCCAAACATTTAGTTTGTATGGCAGCAATAGGCTTTACCGATCCGATTCAAACAATTCCTTCGGAGATTCAATTATTGTATTAGGAATGATCCGTTCCAAATTACGGGATTATATTTTTTCAAATGAAAAAGTTTTTAATGTAAGCATTTGATTGCGTTTGTTTAGTTTGTATGGTAGCTGTATGCTATAGTGATCCGATCCAAACAATATCTTCGGAGATTCGATTATTGCTTGGATACTGATTCGTTCCAAATATCCTGAAGATATCTCATCAAATGAAAAAGTTTTAAATGTAAGCACTTGATTCCGATCGTTCAGTTTGTATGATAGCTGAATGCTATAGTGATCTGATCCAAACAATTTCTTTGGAGATTCGATTATTGCTTGGATAATGATTCGTTCCAAATATCGTGAAGATATCTCATCAAATGAAAAAGTTTTTAATGTAAGCACTTGATTCCGATGGTTCAGTTTGTATGATAGCTGAATGCTATAGTGATCTGATCCAAACAATTTCTTTGGAGATTCGATTATTGCTTGGATAATGATTCGTTCCAAATATCCTGAAGATATCTCATCAAATGAAAAAGTTTTCAATGTAAGCACTTGATTCCGATCGTTCAGTTTGTATGGTAGCTATATGCTATAGTGCTCCGATCCAAGCTATTTCTTCGGAGATTTTAGTATTGACGTAGGTAATGATCAGTTCCAAATTTTGTGAAGATATCTCGTCAAATGAAAAAGTTTTCAATGTAAGCTTTTGATTGCGATCGTTGAATTTGTATGGTAGCTATATGCTATAGTGATCCGATGTAAACAATTTCTTCGGAGATTCCAGTATTGACGTAGGTAATGATCAGTTCCAAATTTTGTGAAGATATCTCGTCATATGAAAAAGTTTTTTATGTAAGCACTTGATTCCGACGTTCAGTTTGTATGGTAGCTGTATGCTATAGTGATCCGATCCAAACAATATCTTCGGAGATTCGATTATTGCTTGGATAATGATTCGTTCCAAATATCCTGAAGATATCTCGTCAAATGAAAAAGTTTTCAATGTAAGCACTTGATTCCGATCGTTCAGTTTGTATGGTAGCTATATGCTATAGTGCTCCGATCCAAGCTATTTCTTCGGAGATTTTAGTATTGACGTAGGTAATGATCAGTTCCAAATTTTGTGAAGATATCTCGTCAAATGAAAAAGTTTTCAATGTAAGCTTTTGATTGCGATCGTTCAATTTGTATGGTAGCTATATGCTATAGTGATCCGATCCTAGCAATTTCTTCGGAGATCCGATTATTGCTTGGATAATGATTCGTTCCAAATATCGTGAAGATATCTCATCAAATGAAAAAGTTTTTAATGTAAGCACTTGAATCCGATCGTTCAGTTTGTATGATAGCTGAATGCTATAGTGATCCGATTCAAAAAATTTCTTTGGAGATTCGATTATTGCTTGGATAATGATTCGTTCCAAAGAACGTCGAGATATCTCGTCAAATGAAAAAGTTTTCTATGCAAGGACTTGATTCCGATCGTTCAGTTTGTATGGTAGCTATATGCTATAGTGCTCCGATCCAAGCTATTTCTTCGGAGATTTTAGTATTGACGTAGGTGATGATCAGTTCCAAATTTTGTGAAGATATCTCGTCAAATGAAAAAGTTTTCAATGTAAGCTTTTGATTGCGATCGTTCAATTTGTATGGTAGCTATATGCTATAGTGATCCGATCCTAGCAATTTCTTCGGAGATCCGATTATTGCTTGGATAATGATTCGTTCCAAATATCGTGAAGATATCTCATCAAATGAAAAAGTTTTTAATGTAAGCACTTGATTCCGATGGTTCAGTTTGTATGATAGCTGAATGCTATAGTGATCTGATCCAAACAATTTCTTTGGAGATTCGATTATTGCTTGGATAATGATTCGTTCCAAATATCCTGAAGATATCTCATCAAATGAAAAAGTTTTCAATGTAAGCACTTGATTCCGATCGTTCAGTTTGTATGGTAGCTATATGCTATAGTGCTCCGATCCAAGCTATTTCTTCGGAGATTTTAGTATTGACGTAGGTAATGATCAGTTCCAAATTTTGTGACGATATCTCGTCAAATGAAAAAGTTTTCAATGTAAGCTTTTGATTGCGATCGTTCAATTTGTATGGTAGCTATATGCTATAGTGATCCGATCCTAGCAATTTCTTCGGAGATCCGATTATTGCTTGGATAATGATTCGTTCCAAATATCGTGAAGATATCTCATCAAATGAAAAAGTTTTTAATGTAAGCACTTGAATCCGATCGTTCAGTTTGTATGATAGCTGAATGCTATAGTGATCCGATTCAAAAAATTTCTTTGGAGATTCGATTATTGCTTGGATAATGATTCGTTCCAAAGAACGTCGAGATATCTCGTCAAATGAAAAAGTTTTCTATGCAAGGACTTGAATCCACACGTTCAGTTTGTATGGCAGCTATATGCTTTACCGATCCGATCCAAACAATTCCTTCGGAGATTCCATTATTGCCTTAGGTAATGATCCGTTCCAAATTACGTGAAGATATCTCGTCATATGAAAAAGTTTTCTATGTAAGCACTTGATTCCGATCGCTCAGTTTGTATGGCAGCTAGATGCTATAGTGATCCGATCTGAACAATTTCTTCGGAGATTCCAGTATTGCCTTAGGTAATGATCTGCTCCAAATTACGTGAAGATAAATCGTCATATGAAAAAGTTTTCTATGTAAGTACTTGATTCCGACGTTCAGTTGATTCCGATCGCTCATTTTGTATGGCAGCTATATGCTATAGTGATCCGATCTGAACAATTTCTTCGGAGATTCCAGTATTGCCTTAGGTAATGATCTGCTCCAAATTACGTGAAGATAAATCGTCATATGAAAAAGTTTTCTATGTAAGTACTTGATTCCGACGTTCAGTTTGTGTGGCAGCTATATGCTTTACCGATCCGATCCAAACAATTCCTTCGGAGATTCCATTATTGCCTTAGGTAATGATCCATTCCAAATTACGTGAAGATATCTCGTCATATGAAAAAGTTTTCTATGTAAGCACTTGATTCCGATCGCTCACTTTGTATGGCAGCTATATGCTATAATGATCTGATCTGAACAATTTCTTCGGAGATTCCAGTATTGCTTTAGATAATGATCCGCTCCAAATATACAAGGACTTGATTTCAAACGTTCAGTTTGTATGGCAGCTATATGCTTTACCGATCCGATCCAAACAATTCCTTCGGAGATTCCATTATTGCCTTATGTAGTGATCCGTTCCAAATTACGTGAAGATATCTCGTTAAATGAAAAAGTATTCTATGCAAGCACTTGACTAAGATCGTTCAGTTTGTGTGGCAGCTATATGCTATAGTTATCCGATTTGAGCAATTTCTTCGGAGATTCCATTATTGCCTTAGATAATGTTCCGTTCCAAAGTTCGTGAAGATATCTCGTTTAATGAAAAAGAATTCTATGCAAGCACTTGACTAAGATCGTTCAATTTGTATGGCAGCTATATGCTATGGTGATCCGATCTGAACAATTTCTTCGCAGATTCCATTATTGCCTTATGTTATGATCCATTCCAAATTACGTGACGATATCTCGTTAAATGAAAAAGTATTCTATGCAAGCACTTGACTAAGATCGTTCAGTTTGTGTGGCAGCTATATGCTATAGTGATCCGATCTGAACCATTTCTTCGGAGATTCCATTATTGCCTTATGTAATGATCCATTCCAAATTACGTGACGATATCTCGTTAAATGAAAAAGTATTCTATACAAGGACTTGATTTCAAACGTTCAGTTTGTATGGCAGCTATATGCTTTACCGATCCGATCCAAACAATTCCTTCGGAGATTCCATTATTGCCTTATGTAGTGATCCGTTCCAAATTACGTGAAGATATCTCGTTAAATGAAAAAGTATTCTATGCAAGCACTTGACTAAGATCGTTCAGTTTGTGTGGCAGCTATATGCTATAGTTATCCGATTTGAGCAATTTCTTCGGAGATTCCATTATTGCCTTAGATAATGTTCCGTTCCAAAGTTCGTGAAGATATCTCGTTTAATGAAAAAGTATTCTATGCAAGCACTTGACTAAGATCGTTCAATTTGTATGGCAGCTATATGCTATGGTGATCCGATCTGAATAATTTCTTCGGAGATTCCATTATTGCCTTATGTAATGATCCATTCCAAATTACGTAACGATATCTCGTTAAATGAAAAAGTATTCTATACAAGGGCTTGATTCCAAACATTCAGTTTGTATGGCAGCCATAGGCTTTACCGATCCGATCCAAACAATTCCTTCGGAGATTCAATTATTGTATTAGGAATGATCCGTTCCAAATTACGGGATTATATTTTTTCAAATGAAAAAGTTTTTAATGTAAGCATTTGATTGCGTTTGTTTAGTTTGTATGGTAGCTGTATGCTATAGTGATCCGATCCAAACAAGATCTTCGGAGATTCGATTATTGCTTGGATACTGATTCGTTCCAAATATCCTGAAGATATCTCATCAAATGAAAAAGTTTTAAATGTAAGCACTTGATTCCGATCGTTCAGTTTGTATGATAGCTGAATGCTATAGTGATCTGATCCAAACAATTTCTTTGGAGATTCGATTATTGCTTGGATAATGATTCGTTCCAAATATCGTGAAGATATCTCATCAAATGAAAAAGTTTTTAATGTAAGCACTTGATTCCGATGGTTCAGTTTGTATGATAGCTGAATGCTATAGTGATCTGATCCAAACAATTTCTTTGGAGATTCGATTATTGCTTGGATAATGATTCGTTCCAAATATCCTGAAGATATCTCATCAAATGAAAAAGTTTTCAATGTAAGCACTTGATTCCGATCGTTCAGTTTGTATGGTAGCTATATGCTATAGTGCTCCGATCCAAGCTATTTCTTCGGAGATTTTAGTATTGACGTAGCTAATGATCAGTTCCAAATTTTGTGAAGATATCTCGTCAAATGAAAAAGTTTTCAATGTAAGCATTTGATTGCGATCGTTGAATTTGTATGGTAGCTATATGCTATAGTGATCCGATGTAAACAATTTCTTCGGAGATTCCAGTATTGACGTAGGTAATGATCAGTTCCAAATTTTGTGAAGATATCTCGTCATATGAAAAAGTTTTCTATGTAAGCACTTGATTCCGACGTTCAGTTTGTATGGTAGCTGTATGCTATAGTGATCCGATCCAAACAATATCTTCGGAGATTCGATTATTGCTTGGATAATGATTCGTTCCAAATATCCTGAAGATATCTCGTCAAATGAAAAAGTTTTCAATGCAAGCACTTGATTCCGATCGTTCAATTTGTATGGTAGCTATATGCTATAGTGATCCGATCCTAGCAATTTCTTCGGAGATTCGATTAGTGCTTGGATAATGATTCGTTCCAAATATTGTGAAGATATCTCAGCAAATGAAAAAGTTTTTAATGTAAGCACTTGATTCCGATCGTTCAGTTTGTATGATAGCTGAATGCTATAGTGATCTGATCCAAACAATTTCTTTGGAGATTCGATTATTGCTTGGATAATGATTCGTTCCAAATATCGTGAAGATATCTCATCAAATGAAAAAGTTTTTAATGTAAGCACTTGATTCCGATCGTTCAGTTTGTATGATAGCTGAATGCTATAGTGATCTGATCCAAACAATTTCTTTGGAGATTCGATTATTGCTTGGATAATGACTCGTTCCAAATGTCCTGAAGATATCTCATCAAATGAAAAAGTTTTCAATGTAAGCACTTGATTCCGATCGTTCAGTTTGTATGGTAGCTATATGCTATAGTGCTCCGATCCAAGCTATTTCTTCGGAGATTTTAGTATTGACGTAGGTAATGATCAGTTTGTGTGGCAGCTATATGCTTTACCGATCCGATCCAAACAATTCCTTCGGAGATTCCATTATTGCCTTAGGTAATGATCCATTCCAAATTACGTGAAGATATCTCGTCATATGAAAAAGTTTTCTATGTAAGCACTTGATTCCGATCGCTCAGTTTGTATGGCAGCTATATGCTATAATGATCTGATCTGAACAATTTCTTCGGAGATTCCAGTATTGCTTTAGATAATGATCCGCTCCAAAGTTTGTGAAGATATCTCGTCATATGAAAAAGTTTTCAATATAAGCACTTGATTGCGATCGTTCAATTTGTATGGCAGCTATATGCTATAGTGATCCCATCTGAACAATTTCTTCGGAGATTCCAGTATTGCTTTAGATAATGATCCGCTCCAAATTTTCTGAAGATGTCTCGTCATATGAAAAAGTTTTCAATATAAGCACTTGATTGCGATCGTTCAATTTGTATGGCAGCTATATGCTATAGTGATCCGATCTGAACAATTTCTTCGGAGATTCCATTATTGCCTTATGTAATGATCCATTCCAAATTGCGTGACGATATCTCGTTAAATGAAAAAGTATTCTATACACGGACTTGATTTCAAACGTTCAGTTTGTATGGCAGCTATATGCTTTACCGATCCGATCCAAACAATTCCTTCGGAGATTCCATTATTGCCTTATGTAGTGATCCGTTCCAAATTACGTGAAGATATCTCGTTAAATGAAAAAGTATTCTATGCAAGCACTTGACTAAGATCGTTCAGTTTGTGTGGCAGCTATATGCTATAGTTATCCGATTTGAGCAATTTCTTCGGAGATTCCATTATTGCCTTAGATAATGTTCCGTTCCAAAGTTCGTGAAGATATCTCGTTTAATGAAAAAGTATTCTATGCAAGCACTTGACTAAGATCGTTCAATTTGTATGGCAGCTATATGCTATGGTGATCCGATCTGAACAATTTCTTCGCAGATTCCATTATTGCCTTATGTTATGATCCATTCCAAATTACGTGACGATATCTCGTTATATGAAAAAGTATTCTATGCAAGCACTTGACTAAGATCGTTCAGTTTGTGTGGCAGCTATATGCTATAGTGATCCGATCTGAACAATTTCTTCGGAGATTCCATTATTGCCTTATGTAATGATCCATTCCAAATTACGTGACGATATCTCGTTATATGAAAAAGTATTCTATGCAAGCACTTGACTAAGATCGTTCAGTTTGTGTGGCAGCTATATGCTATAGTGATCCGATCTGAACAATTTCTTCGGAGATTCCATTATTGCCTTATGTAATGATCCATTCCAAATTACGTGACGATATCTCGTTAAATGAAGAAGTATTCTATACAAGGACTTGATTTCAAACGTTCAGTTTGCATGGCAGCTATATGCTTTACCGATCCGATCCAAACAATTCCTTCGGAGATTCTATTATTGCCTTATGTAGTGATCCGTTCCAAATAACGTAAATATATCTCGTTAAATGAAAAAGTATTCTATGCAAGCACTTGACTAAGATCGTTCAGTTTGTGTGGCAGCTATATGCTATAGTTATCCGATTTGAGCAATTTCTTCGGAGATTCCATTATTGCCTTAGATAATGTTCCGTTTCAAAGTTCGTGAAGATATCTCGTTTAATGAAAAAGTATTCTATGCAAGCACTTGACTAAGATCGTTCAATTTGTATGGCAGCTATATGCTATGGTGATCCGATCTGAATAATTTCTTCGGAGATTCCATTATTGCCTTATGTAATGATCCATTCTAAATTACGTGAAGATATATCGTTAAATGAAAAAGTATTCTATACAAGGGCTTGATTCCAAACATTCAGTTTGTATGGCAGCTATAGGCTTTACCGATCCGATCCAAACAATTCCTTCGGAGATTCAATTATTGTATTAGGTAATGATCCGTTCCAAATTACGGGATTATATTTTTTCAAATGAAAAAGTTTTTAATGTAAGCATTTGATTGCGTTTGTTTAGTTTGTATGGTAGCTGTATGCTATAGTGATCCGATCCAAACAATATCTTCGGAGATTCGATTATTGCTTGGATACTGATTCGTTCCAAATATCCTGAAGATATCTCATCAAATGAAAAAGTTTTTAATGTAAGCACTTGATTCCGATCGTTCAGTTTGTATGATAGCTGAATGCTATAGTGATCTGATCCAAACAATTTCTTTGGAGATTCGATTATTGCTTGGATAATGATTCGTTCCAAATATCCTGAAGGTATCTCATCAAATGAAAAAGTTTTCAATGTAAGCACTTGATTCCGATCGTTCAGTTTGTATGGTAGATATATGCTATAGTGCTCCGATCCAAGCTATTTCTTCGGAGATTTTAGTATTGACGTAGGTAATGATCAGTTCCAAATTTTGTGAAGATATCTCGTCAAATGAAAAAGTTTTCAATGTAAGCATTTGATTGCGATCGTTGAATTTGTATGGTAGCTATATGCTATAGTGATCCGATGTAAACAATTTCTTCGGAGATGCCAGTATTGACGTAGGTAATGATCAGTTCCAAATTTTGTGAAGATATCTCGTCATATGAAAAAGTTTTCTATGTAAGCACTTGATTCCGACGTTCAGTTTGTATGGTAGCTGTATGCTATAGTGATCCGATCCAAACAATATCTTCGGAGATTCGATTATTGCTTGGATAATGATTCGTTCCAAATATCCTGAAGCTATCTCGTCAAATGAAAAAGTTTTCAATGCAAGCACTTGATTCCGATCGTTCAATTTGTATGGTAGCTATATGCTATAGTGATCCGATCCTAGCAATATCTTCGGAGATTCGATTATTGCTTGGATAATGATTCGTTCCAAATATTGTGAAGATATCTCAGCAAATGAAAAAGTTTTTAATGTAAGCACTTGATTCCGATCGTTCAGTTTGTATGATAGCTGAATGCTATAGTGATCTGATCCAAACAATTTCTTTGGAGATTCGATTATTGCTTGGATAATGATTCGTTCCAAATATCGTGAAGATATCTCATCAAATGAAAAAGTTTTTAATGTAAGCACTTGATTCCGATCGTTCAGTTTGTATGATAGCTGAATGCTATAGTGATCTGATCCAAACAATTTCTTTGGAGATTCGATTATTGCTTGGATAATGATTCGTTCCAAATATCCTGAAGATATCTCATCAAATGAAAAAGTTTTCAATGTAAGCACTTGATTCCGATCGTTCAGTTTGTATGGTAGCTATATGCTATAGTGCTCCGATCCAAGCTATTTCTTCGGAAATTTTAGTATTGACGTAGGTAATGATCAGTTCCAAATTTTGTGAAGATATCTCGTCAAATGAAAATTTTTCAATGTAAGCATTTGATTGCGATCGTTGAATTTGTATGGTAGCTATATGCTATAGTGATCCGATCTAAACAATTTCTTCGGAGATTCCAGTATTAACGTAGGTAATGATCAGTTCCAAATTTTGTGAAGATATCTCGTCATATGAAAAAGTTTTCTATGTAAGCACTTGATTCCGAAGTTCAGTTTGTATGGCAGCTATATGCTATAATGATCCGATCTGAACAATTTCTTCGGAGATTCCAGTATTGCTTGAGATAATGATCCGCGCCAAATTTTGTGAAGATATCTCGTCATATGAAAACTTTTCTATGTAAGTACTTGATTCCGACGTTCAGTTTGTATGGCAGCTATATGCTATAGTGATCCGATCTGAACAATTTCTTCGGAGATTCCAGTATTGACGTAGGTAATGATCAGTTCCAAATTTTTTGAAACCATCTCGTCAAATGAAAAAGATTTCAATGTTAGCACTTGATTGCGATCGTTCAATTTGTATGGTAGCTATATGCTATAGTGATCCGATCTAAACAATTTCTTCGGAGATTCCAGTATATACTTAGGTTATGATCCGTTCCAAATTTGGTGAATATATCTCGTCACATGAAAAAGTTTTCAATGTAAGCACTTGATTCCGACGTTCAGTTTGTATGGCAGCTATATGCTATAGTGATAACGATCTGAACAATTTCTTCGGAGATTCGTCAAATGAAAAAGTTTTTAATGTAAGCACTTGATTGCGATCGTTCAATTTGTATGGTAGCTATATGCTATAGTGATCCGATCTAAATGTAATGATCCGTTCCAAATTTGGTGAAGATATCTTGCCACATGTAAAAGTTTTCAATGCAAGCACTTGATTCTGATCGTTCAGTTTGTATGGTAGCTATATGCTATAGTGATACGATCCAAATAATTTCTTCGGAGATTCGATTATTGCTTGGATATATATTCGTTCCACCTAACGTGAAGATATCTCGTCAAATGAAAAAGTTTTCAATTAAGCACTTGATTCCGACGTTCTGTTTGTATGGCAGCTATATGCTATAGTGATCCGATCTACATTTCTTCGTAAATTTTATTATTGCTTGGATAAGGATTCTTTCCAAATAACGTCGAGATATCTCGTCAAATGAAAAAGCTATGCCATAGTGTTCCGATCTAAATTTCTTCGGAAATTTTTATTGCTTGGATAAGGATTCTTTCCAAATAACGTCGAGATATCTCGTCAAATGAAAAAGTTTTCCATGCCAAACGTTCAGTTTGTATGGCAGCTATATGCTTTACCGATCCGATCCAAACAATTCCTTCGGAGATTCCATTATTGCTTTAGGTAATGATCCGTTCCAAATAACGTGAAGATATCTCGTTAAATGAAAAAGTTTTCTATGCTAGGACTTGATTTCAAACGTTCAGTTTGTATGGCAGCTATATGCTTTACCGATCCGATCCAAACAATTCCTTCGGAGATTCCATTATTTCCTTATGTAGTGATCCGTTCCAAATTACGTGAAGATATCTCGGTAAATGAAAAAGTATTCTATGCAAGCACTTGATTCCGATCGCTCAGTTCGTATTGCAGCTATATGCTATAGTGCTCCGATCCAAGCTATTTCTTCGGAGCGTCGATTATTGCCTGGATAATGATTCGTTCCAAATATCGTGAAGATATCTCGTCAAATGAAAAAGTTTTCAATGAAAGCACTTGATTCCGACGTTCAGTTTGTATGGCAGCTATATGCTATAGTGATAACGATCTGTTCCAAATTACGTGAAGATATCTCGTTAAATGAAAAAGTTTTCTATGCAAGCACTTGATTCCGAAGTTCAGTTTGTATGGCAGCTATATGCTATAATGATCCGATCTGAACAATTTCTTCGTAGATTCCAGTATTGACGTAGGTAATGATCAGTTCCAAATTTTTTTGAAACCATCTCGTCAAATGAAAAAGATTTCAATGTAAGCACTTGATTGCGATCGTTGTATGGTAGCTATAT